>NW_024868623.1:509113-599587 GCF_013358625.1 Macadamia integrifolia | reverse complement strand
ATGCTTAGGGTTCTGGGTTTAGGGTTTAGAGTTCTTTGTTTTAGGTTTTGGGTTTCGGGATTAGGGTTTATTGTTTTGGAATTAGGATTTATTGTGTATGGATTAAGGATTTAGAGTTTAGGGTTTAGGGTTTAGGGTTTAGGGTTTAGGGTTTAGGGTTTAGGGTTTGGGGTTTAGGTTTTGGTGTTTAGGATCTAGGGTTTAGTGTTTAGGTCTTTGTGTTTTGGGTTTATGGTATAGGATCTACGGTTATGGGTTTAGGATTTTGTGTTTTAGGGTTTGGGTTTTTAGGTTTCGGGTTATGGTTTAGGGTTTATGGTTTAGTGTGTATGGTTTTTGGGTTTGGGGTTTAGGGTTATGGTTTATGGGTTTGGGGCTTAGGGTTTGGGTTAGGGCTTTGGATTTAGGCTTTTTTACTTTGGGTTTAGGGTTTTAGGTTTAGAGTGTAGGGTAGAGGCTTTAGGCTTTAAGGTTTAGGTTTAATGTTTAGGGTTTAGGGTTTAGGGTTTAGGGTTTATGGTTTAGTTTTTTAGGTTTAGGGTTAAGGGATTAGGGTTTTCAGTTTTATGGTTTTGTGTTTATGGTTTCGGGTTGAGAGTTTAGGGATTAGGGTTTACGGTTTGGGGATTAGGGTTTGGGGTTTAGGGTGTAGGGTTTATGGCTTTAGGTTTAGGGTTTAGGGTTTTAGGTTATAAGGTTTTGGGTTTAGGGTTTAGAGTTTAAGGTTAAGGGTTAAGGGATTAGGGTTTCCATTTTAGTGTTCAGTGTTTACAGTTTCGGGTTTGGAGTTTTGGGTTTATGGTTTAGGGTTTAGGGTTCAGGGGTTATGGTTTAGGGTTTAGGATTTAGGGTTTAGGGTTTAGGGTATGGGGTTTAGGATTTAGTGTTTACGTCTTAGGATTTTGGGTTTTGAGTTTTGGATTTTGGTATTTAAGGTTTAGGATTAAGCATTAGGGGTTTGGGGTTTAGGGTTTTGGGTATAGGCTTTAGGCTTTAAGGTTTGGTTTTTAGTGTGTAGAATTTTGGGATTAGGCTTTGGTTTAGGGTTCTATTTTTAGGGTTTAGGGATAAGTACTTTTGGTTTTGGGTTTTGGGTTTTGGATTTAGGGTTTAGGTTTTATGGTTTATTTTTTAGGGTTTAGGGTTAGGGTTTAGGGTTTAGGATTTTAGGTTTAGGGTGTAGGGATTAGGGTTTATGGTTTAGGGTTTAAGTTCTAGGGTTTAGTATTTAGGGTTTATGGTTCATGCTTTTGGGTTTAGGGCTTTGGATTTAGGGTATAGTTTTTAGGGTTTGCTTATTAGGGTTTAGGGTTTAGGTTTTAGGGTATAGGTGTTTAGGTTAGGGTGTAGGTATTAGGATTTTGTGTTAGCGTTTAGGGTATAGGGTTTTCGGTTTAGGGTGCAGGGATTAGGGTTAGGGTTCAGGGTTTAGGGTTTCGGTTTATGTTTTATGGTTTTGCGTTTAGAGCATTGGATTTAATGTTTAGTGTTTAGGGTTTCGCGTTTATGTTTTCGGGTTTAGAGTTTAGGGTTTTAGGTTTCGGGTTTCGGGATTAGGGTTTAAGTTTTGCGGTTTAGAGTTTATGGTTCAGGTTTAGAGTTTAGGGTTTTATATTTAGGGTTTAGGTATTAGGCTTTTGGATTTAGGGTGTAATATTTCGGGTTTGAGGTTTAGCTTTTCGGCTTTAGGATATGGGTTTAGGGTTGGGGTTTAGGATTCGGGATCTAAGGTTTATTGTTGAGGGATATTGGCCGAGGGTTTAGGGTTTAAGGTTAATGGTTTTAGTTGCTGGATTTAGGGTTTCAGGTTTAGCGTTTAGGGTTTAGTGTTTAGGGTGTAGCATTTTGGTGTTAGTGTTTAGGGTTTACGGTTTACTGTTTAGTGTTTAGGGTTTAAGGTTTTGGGTTTAGAGTTTAGGGTAGAGACTTTAGGCTTTAAGGTTTAGGGTTTAATGTTTATGGTTTAGGGTTTAGGGTTCAGGGTCTAGTGTTTTAGGATTAGGGTTAAGGAATAAGGGTTTTAGGTTTTATGGTTTAGTGTTTATGGTTTAGGGTTTAGAGTTTAGGGATTAGGGTTTACGGTTTGGGGTTTAGGGTTTGGGATTTTGGGTGTAGGGTTTATGGTTTTAGGTTTAGGGTTTAGTGTTGAGGGTTTTAGAGTTTGGGGTTTAGGGTTTATGGCTTCGGGTGTAGAGTTTTGGGTTTGTGGTTTAGCATTTAGGATTTAGGGTTTAGGGTTTGGGGTTTAGTATTTAGGGTTTATAGCTTTGGATTTGGGGGTTGGGGTTTAGGGTTTATGGTTATGGGTTCTAGGGTTTGGTGTTTGGGGTTTATGGTTTATGGTTTAGGGTTTATCGGTTTAGGGTTAAGGGATTTGGGTTTAGGTTTTACTATTTGGTGGTTACGGCTTTGGGATTAGGGATTAAGGGTTTACGGTTTAGGGTTTAGTGTTTTATGTTTTGGGTGTCGGGTTTAAGGGTTTTAGGTTTTATGTTTTATTGTTTATGGTTTCGGGTTTAGAGTTTAGGGATTGTGCTTTAGGTTTGGGGTATAGGCTTTTTTGTTTAGGGTTTATGTTTATGGGTTTTTAGGGTTTGGTTTTTGGGGTTTTTGGCTTAGGGTTTAGGATTTAGTGTTAAGGGATTAGGGTTAGGTTTTAGTGTTTAGTTGTCACGGTTTCAGGTTTTGAGTTTAGAGTTTCGAATTTAGGGTTTAGGGTTTTGGGTTTAGAGTTTGCGGTTCAGGATTTAGGATTTTTTGTTTTGGGTTTAGGCTTTAGGGTTTAGTATTTAGTGTACAGGGTTTACAGTTTAGTTTATAGGTTTTAGGGTTTAGGGTTTTAGGTTCATGGATTAGAGATTAGGTATTAGGGTTTAAGGTTTAGAGTTTAGGGTTTAGGGTTTTGGGTTTTTGGTTACTGGTGTAGGTTTTGTGGTTTTGTGTTTTGAGTTTAGGGATTTAAGGTTTGTGGGGTTCGGGATTTAGGGTTTGGGTTTTATGGTTTATGGTTTAGGGTTTGGGGTTTAGTGTTTGGGGTTTAGGATCTGGGGTTTACGGTTTAGGGTTTAGGGTTGATATTTTGGATTCAAGGTTTAGGGTTTAGGGTTTAGGGTTTAAGGTTTGGGGTTTAGGGTTAGCATTGAGGATTTGGGGTCTAAGGTTTATTGTTTAGGGATATTGTGGCTTAGGATTTAGGGTTTAGGGATAATGGTTTAGGTTGCAGGATTTAGGGTTTAGGGTTTAGGGTTTAGCATTTAGTGTTTAGGGTTTACCGTTTTGGGTTTAGTGTCTAAGGTTTACGGTTTTGGGTTTAGGGTTTAAGGTTTTGGGTTTTGGGTTTTGGTTTTTGGGTTTAGGGTTTAGGTCTTAAGGTTTGGGGTTTGAGGTTTAGGGTTTAAGGTTTACTGTTTAGAGTTTAGGGTTTAGGGATTAGGGTTTGGGGTTTAGGTTCTAGGGTTTAGGGGTTGGTGTTTTGGATTTAGAGTTTAGGGTTTATGGTTTAGGGTTTAGGGTTTTGGGTCTGGGGTTTAGGGTTTATGGTTTAGGGTTTAGGTTTCTGGTTTTTGGTTTAAGGTTTAGGATTTAGGGTCAAGGGTTTAGGGTTTGGGGTTTAGGATTTAGGGTTTATGGTTTAGGATTTGGGGTTTTGGGTGTAGGATATAGGGTTTTGGGCTTAGGGTGATTGGGTTTGGGGTTATATGGTCTAGGGTTTAGGGTTTTTGGTTTTAGGTTAAGGGTTTAGGGTTTAGGGTTTAGGGTTTGGGCTTATAGGGTTTGGGATTTAGGGTTTAGGGTTTAGGGTTTAGGGTTTAGGGTTTAGGGTTAAGGGTTAAGTGATTAGGGTTTAGGTTTTACTGTTTAGTGTTTACAGTTTCAGGTTTAGAGTTTAGGGTTTAGGATTTAGGGTTAAGGGTTTAGGGTTTAGAGTTTGGAGTTAATGATTTAGGATTTTATGATTTGGGGTTTTCGGTTTAGTGTTTTGGGTTTAGGGTTTAGGGTTTAGTGCGCAGGGTTAACGGTTTTTCTTTTACGGTTTAGGGTTTAGGGCTTTAGGTTCAGGGGTTAGGGATTGGGTTTAGTGTTTAGGGTTTAGAAATTCGGTATTAGGTTTTAGGGTTTAGAAATTCGGTATTAGGGTTTAGGGTTTAGGGTTTAGGGTTTAGGTCTTAGGGATTATATATTAGGGTTTGTTTAGGGTTTAGGGTTTCTGGTTAATGTTGTAGGTTTTATGGTTTTGGGTTTAGTGTTTAGGGCTTAGGGTTTTTGGGTTTGGTGTTTGAGGTTTAGGGTTTTTGGTTTACGGTTTGGGGTTTAGGCTTCATGGTTAATGTTTGGGGTTTAGGTTTTGGTGTTTAGGATCTAGGGTTTAGGGTTTAGGGTTTAGGGTTTGGGGCTTTGGATTTAGGGTTTAGCATTTAGTGTTTACGGTTCAGAGTTTAGGGTTTTGGTTCTATGGTTTATGGGGTTAGTGCTTAGGTTTTTTGGTTTAGTGTGTATGGTTTTCGGTTTTGGGGTTTAGGGTAATGGTTTATGGTTTTTGGTTTACGGCTTTGGATTTAAGGTTTATTACTTAGGGTTTAGGGTTTAAGGTTCAGGGATTACCAATTAGGTATTAGGGTTTTGGGTTTTATTGTTTAGGGTTTAGGGTTTAGGAATTAGGAATTTGGAATTAGGTACTAGGGTTTAGTATTTAGGGTTTAGGGATTAGGTACTAGGGTGTAGGGTTTAGGGTTTTGGGCTTAGGTTTTAGGGTTTAGGGTTTAGGGTTATTGGTTTAGGGTTTTATGTTTTGGGTTTAGGGTTTAGGGTTTACGGTTTTAGGGTTTGGCGTTTTAGGTTAGGGTTTAAGGTTTACGGTTTAGGGTTTAGGGTTCAAGGTTTAGCGTTTGGGGTTTAGGGTTTGGGGTTTTGGATTTAGGGTTTAGGGTTTGCGATTTTGGGTTTAGGGTTTTAGGTCTAGGGGTTATGATTTAGTGCTTAGAGTTTATGGTTTAGTATGTATGGTTTTATGGTTTAGGTTTTAGGGTTTTGGGTTTGGGGTTTAGGGTTTAGGGTTTAGGGTTTAGGGTTTAGGGTTATAGGGTTATAGGGTTATAGGGTTTAGGGTTAAGGGTTTAGGGTTTAGGGTTAAGGGTTAAGGGTTAAGGGATTAAGGTTTAGGGTTTAGGTTTTAGTGTTTGGAGTTTACAGTTTCGGGTTTAGAGTTTACGGTTAAAGATTTTCAGTTTAGGGTTTAGGTTTTAGAGTTTGGAGTTCAGGAATTAGGATTTATGGTTTTGGATTTGGGGTTTTGGGTTTTGGGTTTTGGTTTTAGGGATGAGGGATTAGTGCACAGGGTTTACAGTTTAGTCTATAGGGCTTAGGGTTTAGGGTTTAGGGTTTAGGGTTTAATGTTCAAGGATTTTGGATTAGGTGTTAGGGTTTGGGGGTTAGGGTTTAAGGTTTAGGTTTTCGGATTAGGTATTAAGGTGTAGGGTTTTGGGATTAGGTATTAGTGTTTAGGGTTTAGGGTTTAGGGTTTAGGGTTAATGGTGTAGGTTTTATAGTTTTGGGTTTAGGGTTTAGGGTTTAGGGTTTTAGGGTTTGGGGTTTAGGGTTTAGGGTTTCAAGTTTTTGGTCTAGGGTTTATGGTTTATGGTTTCGGGATTATGGTTTAGTGTAATTGGTTTTAGGGTTTGGAGTTTTGGGTTTATGATTTATGGTTTGGCGATTAGGGTTTAGGGTTAATGGTGTGGGGTTTGTGGTTTTGGGTATAGGGTTTAGGGTTTATGGTTTTAGCTTATGGGGTTTGTTGGTTTGGGTTTATGGTTTATGGTATTTGGTTTAGGGCTTTGGATTTAGGGGTTTATTGTTTAGGGCTTCGAGTTTATGGTTTCGGGTTTTGAGTTTTGGGTTTTAGTTTTTGTGTTTCTGGATTCGGGTTTAAGTTTTAGGGTTTAGTGCTTATGGTTTCGGGTTTAGAGTGTAAGGTTTTATATTTAGGGTTTAGGGATTAGGCTTTTGAATTTCTGGTGTAGTGTTTCGGGTTTTAGATTAAGGTTTTCGGGTTGAGGGTATGTGGTTTAGGGTTAGGGCTTAGGATTTGGAGTCTAAGGTTTATTGTTTATGGATATTGGCTTAGGGTGTAGGGTTTAGGGTTAATGGTTTAGGTTTAAGGATTTTGGGTTTGTGGTTTAGGGTTTAGGGTTTAGTGTGTAAGGTTTACCGTTTTGGGTTTAGTGTTTAGGGTTTACGGTTTATGGTTTAGCGTTTAGGGTTTAAGGTTGTGGCTTTAGAGTTTAGGGTAGAGGCTTTAGGCTTTAAGGTTTAGGGTTTAGTGTTTAGGGATTAGAGTTTAGGGTTTGGGGTTTAGTGTTTTAGGTTTAGGGTTTTAGGTTTTATGGTTTAGTGTTTATGGTTTCGGGTTTAGAGTTTAGGGATTAGGGTTTACGGTTTGGGGTTTATGGTTTTAGGTTTAGGGTTAAGTGTTTAGTGTTTTAGAGTTTGGGGTTTAGGGTTTATGGTTTATGGTGTATGGTTTAGGGTTTAGGGTTTATGGTTTATTGTTTAGGCTTTAGGATCTAGGGTTTAGGGTTTGGGGTTTAGGATTTGGGTTTTATGGCTTAGGATCTGGGGTTTGGGTTCAGGGTTTATGGTTAAGAGTTTTCGGGTTTGGTGTTTGGGGTTTTAGGTTTAGGGTTTTGGATTATGGGTTATGGGATTAGGGTTTAGGATTGAGTGTTTAGTGGTTATGGTTTCAGGTTTAGGTTTAGGGATTAGGTATTAAGGGTTTACGGTTTAGGGTTTGGCTTTTTAGGTTTAGGATTAAGGGATTAAGGGTTTTAGGTTTCATGGTTTAGTGTTTATCCTTTCGGGTTTAGAGTTTTGGGATTCGGGTTTAGGGTTTTTGGTTTCGGGTTTGGGGTTTAGGGTGTAGGGTGTATGGCTTTCGGTTTAGTGTTTAGGGTTTTGGGTTATATAGGTTTTGGGGTTTAGGGTTTAGGGTTTAGAGTTTAGGGTTAAGGGTTAAGGGATTAGGGTTTTTGTTTTAGTGTTTAGTGTTTACAGTTTTGGGTTTGGAGTTTAGGGTTTATCTTTTAGGGTTTAGGGTTCAGGTTTTATGGTTTAGTGCTTAGGATTTAGGGTTTAGGGTTTAGGGTTTGGGGTTTATGATTTAGTGTTTATGTCTTAGGATTTTGGGTTTTGGGTTTTGGGTTTTGGGTTTTGGGTTTAGGGTTTAGGGTTTAGGGTTTAGGGTCTTGGGTATAGGCTTTAGGCTTTAAGGTTTGGTGTTTAGTGTGTAGGATTTCAGGATTAGGCTTTGGGGTATAGGGCTTAGGGTTTAGGTTGTAGGGTTTAGGGTTAAGTTTTTAGGGTTAAGCTTTTGGGTTCTATTTTTTGGGTTTTAGGATAAGTATTTTTGGTTTTGGGTTTTGGGTTTTCGATTTAGGGTTTAGGGTTTAGGGTTTATTGTGCAGGGTTTAGGATTTAGGGTTTCAGGTTTAGGGTTTGGGATTTTAGGTTTAGGGTGTAGTGATTAGGGTTTATGGTATAGGGTCTAGGGTTTAAGTTTTACGGTTTAGTGTTTAGGGTTTATGGTTTATGGTCTTAGGTTTAGAGCTTTGGATTTAGGGTATAGTGTTTAGGGTTTTTTGTTTGGAGTTCAGGTTTTAAAGTTTTGGGGTAGCAACTTTAGGCTTTAAGGTTTAGGGTATAGTGTTTAGTATTTGGGGTTTGGGGTTTAAGTCCGAGCCAATGCCAGAAGAGACGGGAATACCCAAGCCGTGTACATGCACCTATCATAAGGCCATGTACGGATAAAGCAGGTATGTAGCCGTATATTAAGGTGCATACGTATATTACATCTTATGCCAAGAGTGAGATTCGCGCCGAGGGCCGAATTCTGTCAAAATCCCAAGTTTTGGCCCTCAGGTGGGCGGACAGGTGGGCGCATCCACCCACCTGAGTGACCCACCCATGTGAATTACTTAGTTAATTAAGAAGTATATATATAACATTTATACTTTGTTTTCTTTTCTCATTTATGACACTCGTACGTTGGTGAGAAGAGTAAAGAGGAGAGAGAGAAGAGAAGGAAGAAGAAGAAGAGATGGATTTCAGCGGCGCCGAGGCTTGATCTTCCCATTCCGACACCAGAAGGGTGATCTTCAACACTAGATCTACATTTAGAGGTGAGCAAAGTTTAGGTTCCTTAAACTTTCACCCTACCCAAGTAAAACCCTTGATTCGGGTAGGGTTTCTTGAGATATTGTAAATCCCCCTTGAAATGATGAATCTAAGGTTTAATAGATGATTTATGTGTTGATCTTGAAGGATTTGAAGAAGTATTTACAAGGTTGGAGAAGAATTATGGATTTGAAGTGATTTTGGGGTTTTGAAGGTGTTCTTGAGCAAAGAAGGTAAGATGACTTCCCATTCCTTAAATCTAACCTAAATCTAGGTTAGAACCATCCTATAAGACCTTAAATGTGTGAAGAATGGGTTTGGAAAAGCCCCATTTGAATCCCCAAAGATTGGAGGAAGTTGCGAAGAAACAGCAGGTTTCCCGCCAAGACCGGTGGGCCAGACTGGTGGGCCATTTGGCCCGCCTGTGGGCACCCGCCTGAGAGGGCAGGGCCCTCGGGCACAACCGGCGGGCCAACCGGCGGGCCACCCTACCCGTCGATCTTAGTAGACCCCCCTGGCCCAACCGGTGGGCCAGACCAACAGGCCAACCGGTGGGCCGACCTACCCGCCGGTCCAGACCAGTGGGTCTGACTGGTGGGTCAGACAAGTGGGCTGTCCGACCCACCCGAGAGGCTCCGAATGTGATTTTTACGTCCGATTGGACCCAAATCGGATGTGTGATCTTCTTTTAGGATTCTAAATATGATCGTGTCATTGGATCGTGTTAATCTTGATTCCAAAATGGTGAGATACTAACCCTACTCACTCATGTTAGATTCACCAAATCCTACACTTCTCGCACCGGATCTCACCCGTACCAAGCGGGAATCCTTGTACACTGCTAGTAAGTGGGAAGAGGACGTTTGGCCTTGTTTCAAGGCATTGTTTGGCATTCATTTAATTGTATCTAGTCTAGTCATGCCATCATGAAAATGCTATGTAGATTAGTCATCCTCACATGGTTATGCATGGATGTTGTGTTTATTTTTTAAATGCCAAGTGATAATATGCTTCTGTGGTGAATGATGACATCATTGTGCATGATGCATTAATAGACTAGATGCCGTAGTCGGCTTGGAAACGAGTGCATTGGTGTGGCCCGTGGTATGGGACGCGGTGGCACTATGCAATCGTACTATTGTCATATAGGAGCATGCGGTTTAGGATTATCACCTTCCCGTGCTACGACCCTTCCCAATAGGGGTTAAGGTGTTGGGTTACCATTTGGGGGGAAGCAGTGGTTGCGGTTATCGGGTCACTGTGGCGGTTAGACATTACGCTCGGCTGGTCATTAGGACAATCGACAACCCCGGTGGTATATTCAAGAGGGCATATCGTACTGCTTTTAAATTGCTGGAGTCATCACCTTTAATTTCTATCATTTATTTTATGTTGAGAGCCGGTGGACGGCATGTTTTATTTTTCTGAGTACTCACAGTGGGCCTTCTCTGACAGCCCTATGGGCGTATCGCGAGATGGAGTTCGCGGCTCATACCCGGAGTATACGCATACTGTGGCTGTAGTAGCACTAAACCAAAGACTTAGTAATGTTGCTTAGGTGGATGTGATTTAAAATATATTGCATAGCATGTAGTGCATGTGGTTGTGAATTATTGTGTGGACTGCTGTGTGGTCCATCTTTCCACTTACTGAGCTAGTGAGCTTATCCCACGTGTGCACCTCTTTAAGATGATTTTACAGGTCATCCACCAGATGAGCACGGGGCGGGTCCCACGGTTGAGTTCCCTGAAGAGGATTGGTGGGCCCCTGAGGAGTTAGAGCACGGCACTGACTGCTCGTGCGAGAGTTATGCTACGGGACCACAGTTCTGATGCCGAGCTGAGCTCCACTTTTGATGCCGAGCCGAGCTCTACCTTGTGAAGTCGAGGTGGGCCCAACCTTTGATACCGAGCTGAGCTCTAGGTTCTGACTCCGAACCGAGCTGTATACTCTGATTTTGATGATTTCCTTTTTGTACTTGATATGTGAATTGAATTTTTATTGTGTAAATATCATGCCTTCGGGCCCGCATGTATATAACTATTGTATCACAGTTCGGGTATCAAGTATTATGGGAATATTCACAGGTAAACCAAGTCTGCTGCTGATCTGATAAGATTTTATTAGTTGTGTGTATGCTGTGGTGGAATACAGTATCAGATGATCCTGGCAGGTTTGGGTTAACCGGTGTTAACCCGGTCATTGGCCCGGTTCGATGTGAACGAGGTGTGACAACGGTGGTATCAGAGCCGTGATGCTCTGCTCCACTCACAGCATACCATTAGAATCCCGTATAACCTATAATAGGAAAATGGGATTGGGTTATTATAAAAGCTTTAAGGAGTCAAAAGCCAAAGAAAGAAAGTATTAAAAAGGGTTGCATTTAGATGTTGCATTCATAGCATACGTGAGAGTAGATAAAAGGTAAATAAGTTGGTGTTATAACCTATCGAATACTAGTTTGACGAAATTTCGGCAGCATAACGGTGTAAAATGGGATTTCCAAAAATTTACACACAAACACCTAATAAACAACATATATATATATATAATATAACAAGGATAAAAAAAAAACTTACAAAGACATAATTAAACTTCACAAGTGATCTCACATACGAATTCACCACAAAAATCACTATCAAAGTACATTATCCCACAAATAATTCCAGTTATGGTGCAAGTCCAAGGAATAAGAAAAGAAAGGAAATAGACAACAAGATCCAATAACAGGAAACAGATAAGAAGTTGGTGTGGACGAGCTAAGTCCTCAATGATCCTCGTCGTCGTCGTCATTTATGATTACTAGGTTTGCCGGAGGTCTAGAGTTGACGTTGAGGCGATGGTCGTAGTAGTCAAACCTTGATTTCACCAGCCGTACCTCCCTCCGAAGTCAGCCAAAATCTGCTGAAATGGAATGGACCGTTGTGTTTAAGTCCTGGCCCAGTTGGAGAAAGGAGTTCTCCAAAGTAGCTTGCCTCTCCAGGATGCGTTCCTCCCTGGAAGTACTCTCGTCCAGCCTCCTTAGCAGCTGATTTTGGCCATCCTTCAAAATCCCTCATGGAGGACATCATGCCCTCAAAATCATATGCACCACTCTCAGGTGGTGGGGCTCTATGCTGTGAGGCTGCAGCTCTGGTGAAGTTAGGATCGATACCTCTTAACTCCTGAGGCACCTCCTCAAGGATGTCCTCATCCACCCAATCATCCTCCTCATCCTAAGGAACATAATCCTCATCCTCTTCACTGGACTCCTCCTCCATGGGAACATCCTCCATAGGTGCAGCTCTCCTATCCCTACCTCTCTGAGCTCCTGCTCTCTGAGGTTACCTCAAGAGGTTACCTCTGTCGAACTTGTCAGTCGGAGTCTTCCCCTCCTTGCCACTCAGGTCCACCCCGAAGAACTCAAAGATCCTAGTGAGGATCCTGCCATATGGGAATCCTCCATCCTCGGGGTGAGAAGTTGGTGCTCCATCGTCTTGAGGATGATGTATGGCAAGCACAAGTGCTCGGCACCTCCCTCTGAGGCCGTATAGATGCAGTAAGCTATAAAGGTCGCCATAAATCCCACCTGGTTCCTATAACCTCCCCTGGGGAGCAAGTTGAACTGGACCAGTCGGGAAAATACTCGAACCTCCGGGAAAAAGGATGTCTCGGACTCCGGACGGGCACTACGGCCACAGATGGTCTCGTAGATGTAGTCCGGCGTCTCCAAACTCATGAATGGTCCCAGGGGCTTACTCTTGGGAGGACTGTAGTAACGATGCCCGGCTGCAGAGAGGTCCAAAATGCTGGCTAAGGTGTCCACGGTCAGCTGGATGTCCACCCCATTCACTAAGCTGACTATAGTGTTGTCACACCCCGTTCACACTGAACCGGGCCAGTGACCGGGTTAACACCGGTTAACCCAAACCTGCCAGGATCATTTGATACTGTATTCCACCATAGCATACACACAACTAATAAAACGTTATCAGATCAGCGAAAGACTTGGTTTACCTATGAATATTCCCATAATACTTGATACCCGAATTGTGATACAATAGTTATATACATGTGGGCCCGAAGGCATGATATTTACACAATAAAAGTACAATTGACATATCAAGTACATAAATGAGACCATCAAAAATCAGAGTATACAGCTCGATTCGGGATCAAAGGCTAGATCTCAGCTCGGCATCAATGGTTGAGCCCAGCTTGGCATCACAGGGTAGAGCGCAGCTCAGCTTCAAAAGTGGAGCTCAGCTCGGCATCAGAACTGCTGTCCCGCAGCACAACTCTCGCACGAGCAGTCAGTGTCGTGCTCTAACTCCTCCAGGGCTCACCAGTCCTCTTCGGGGAACTCGACTGTGGGACCCACCCCGTGCTCCTCAGATGTATGACCTACAAAATCATCTAAAAAGGGGTGCACACGTGGGATGAGCTCACTAGCTCAGTAAGTGGAAAGATGGACCACACAGCATTCCACACAACAAAACACAATCATATGCACTACATGCTATGCAATACATTTTAAATCACATCCACCTAAGCAACATTACTAAATCTTTGGTTTAGTGCTACTACAGCCACAGTGCACGTAAACTCCGGGTATGAGCCGCGAACTCCATCCCGCGATACGCCCATAGGGCTGTCAGAGAAGGCCCACTGTGAGTACTCAGAAAAATAAAAACATGCCATCCACCGGCTCTCAACAGAAAAGTAAATGACTGAAATTAAAGGTGCTGACTCCAGAAATTTAAAAGCAGTACGATTGGCCCTCTTGAATATACCACCGGGGTTGCCGACTATCCTAATGACCTGCCGGGCGTTATGTCTAACCGCCACAGTGACCCGACAACCGCGACCACTGCTTCCCCCCAAATGGTAACCCAACACCTTATCCCCTGTTGGGATGGGTCATAGCACGAGATGGTGAAAATCCTAAACCGCATGCTCCTATATGACAATAGTACGATTGCATAGTGCAACCGCATCCGATACCACGGGCCACCAATGTACTCGTTTCCAAGCCCACTACGGCGTATAGTCTATTAATGCATCATGTACCATGATGTCAACATTCAATCACATAAGCATCTCATCACTTGGCATTTAGAAAGTAAACATAGCACACATGCATAACAATGTGAGGATGACTAATCTACATAGCATTTTCATGATGGCATGACTAGACTAGATACAATTAAATAAATGCCAAGTAATGCCTTAAAATAAGGCCACACGTCCTCTCCCCACTTACTTGTAGTGTACAAGGATTCCCGTTCGGTACGGGTGAGATCCGGTGCGAGACGCGTAGGATTTGGTGAACCTAACATGAGTGAGTAGGGTTAGTACTTCACCATTTTGGAATCAAAATTAACACGATCCAATGACACGATCATGTTTAGAATCCTAAAAGAAGGTCACACGTTCGATTTGGGTCCAATCGGACGTAAAAATCACATTTGTGGCCTCTCAGGTGGGTCAGACAGCACACCTATCTAGCCCACCAGTCTGGCCCACCGGTCTAGACCGGCGGGTAGGGTGGCCCGTCGGTTGGCCCACCGATTGGGCCAGGGGGCCTGCTAAGACCGGTGGGTAGGGTGGCCCGCCGGTTAGCCCGCCAATCTGGCCCGCCGATTGTGCCCGAAGGCCCTGCCCTCTCAGGCGGGTGCCCACATGCGGGCCAGATGGCCCACCGGTCTTGGCAGGAAACCTGTTGTTTCTTCCCAACTTCCTCCATTCTTTGGGGATTCCAATGGGGCTTTTTCAAACCCATTCTTCACACTTTCAAAGTCTTGTAGAATGGTTCTAACCTAGATCTAGGTTAGATTTAAGTGATGGGAAGCCATCTTACCTCCTTTGCTCAAGAACACCTTCAAACCCCCAAAATCACTTCAAATCCACAATGCTTCTCCAACCTTGTCAATACCTCTTCAAATCCTTCAAGATCAACACACAAATCATCTATTAAACCTTAGATTCATCATTTCAAAGGGGATTTACAAGATCTCAAGAAACCCTACTCGAATCAAGGGTTTATGCTTGGGTATGGTGAATGTTTAAGGAACCCAACTTTGCTTACCTCTAAATGTAGATCTAGTGTTGAAGATCAATCTTCCAGTGCTGGAATGGTGAGATCGAGCCTCGGCGCCACCGAAATCCTTCTCTTCTTCCTCTTCCTTCTCTTCTCTTCTTCTTTCCTTTCCTTTCTCTCTCCTCTTTACTATCCTCACCAACGTACGAGTGTCATAAATGAAAAGAAAAGAAAATCATAAATGCTATATATATATATACTTCTTAAATAACTAAATAGTTCACATGGATGGGTCACTCAGGTGGGTGGGTGCGCCCACCTGTCCGCCCACCTGTCCGCCCACTTGAAGGCCAAAACTTGGGATTTTGACAGAGTTTGGGCCTCGGCGTGAACCCCACCCTTGGCATACGATGTAATATACATATGCACCTTAATATATGGCTACATACCTGCTTTATCCGTACATGGCCTTATGATTGGTGCATGTACATGGCTTGGGTATTTTCGTCTCCTCTGGCACTGGCTCAGACTTGTCAGGCCAGCCGGTGTTTAAGGTCACCCTTGCCATCATAGTCCACAAGGAGCCCGCTCTAACTTTCTTTGGTTCGGGACCTGCATAGTTAAACCGGGTCAACCGTGAAATCAGACTGGGTTTAAGAAGTAGGGTACTACATTTACCCCCTTCTGAAAAATTTCGTCCTCGAAACTGCATACCTGGTTGATCAAAAAGATGAGGGTACTTGGCTTGCATTTTATCCTCTTTCTCCCAAGACGCTTCTTCAAGTGAATGATTAGCCCATCGCACCTTTACATAGGAAATGGAGCGGTTGCGAAGGGTTTTCACCTTTCGGTCCAAAATTTCAGCTGACTGCTCTGTATAGGTCATGTCAGCTTCAAGGTATTCTGGCTCCATGGGTAATACATGAGAGGGATCATAAACATATCGCTTCAGCATGGACACATGGAATACATTATGAACCTCCCCAAGTGAAGGTGGCAGAGCAAGCATATAGGCTACTGAGCCAACCCGGGCTAAGATCTCAAATGGTTTAATGTATCTTGGGCTCAACTTCCCCTTTCGGTGAAACCTTTGCAACCCTTTAGTAGGAGAGATCTTGAGAAATACCTTTTCTCCTAGCTGAAATTCGATGTCTTTTCTGTGGGTGTCCGCATAGCTCTTTTGACGGGACTGAGCTGCTTTAATCCGTTCTTGAATAACGTCGACTTTGTCACAAGTCATCTGTACCATCACAGGTCCTAACATTCGACGTTCACCTACCTCTTCCCAATACAAAGGAGTTCTACACTTCCTGCCATATAATGCCTCATACGAAGCCATCCCAATTGTAGCTTGGTAGTTGTTATAGGCAAACTCCATAAGAGGTATATTCTCTTCCCAACTGCCACTCATCTCCATTGTACATGCCCTGAGCATGTCCTCTAATATTTGTACTGTTCGCTCCGACTGACCATCAGTCTGTGGGTGGAAATCAATACTCAAATTCAACTGTGATCCCAAGGCACGCTGTAAGCTTTTCCAAAATCTGGAGGTGAACCTTGGGTCTCTATCTGATACAATGCTCACTGGCACTCCATGTAATCGCACTATCTTGTCCATGTAAAGCTGTGCTAGTTTGGCCATGGAGAACTTGGCCTTGATGGGAATGAAATGAGCAGTCTTGGTAAGCCGATCAACGGTCACCCATATCTCGTCCATTCCCTTAGGTGTACATGGTAGTCCGGTGACGAAGTCCATTGTAATCCTCTCCCACTTTCATTCTAGTACTGGGAGTGGCTGAAGAGTACCATAAGGTCGATGCCTCGCAGCTTTTACCTTTTGGCATGTGAGACAAGTCGCCACATACAGAGCTATTGTGACTTTCATGCTTGGCCACCAGTAATTTTGTTTGAGGTCTTTGTACATTTTTATACTTCCTGGGTGGAGTGAGTACTCGGAGCTATGTGCTTCTCGCACTATCTTGTCTTGTATATCCAAATCATCGGGTACACACAATCTGCCTCGAAACATCAATGCCCCATCACTGGCTAAAACAAAATTTGGGTCGTTCATTGTTTGATCTTGAACCTTAACTCTGATTCGCTATAATTCAGGGTCCAAAGGTTGTTTCATTATTACCTCTTGCCTAATAGCCGGATGCACCTGTAGAGCCGTCAAGGATACAGTCAATCATTTAAGGTTTTCTAGTTGACGTTCCAATTCTAAGGTTGCTCCTTCATATAAGAGGGCTTCATCCATTAGCATTGCCTCTTGCACGAGTGGTGGGTTGATTGCTAAGCATGAGAGTGACGCAGTCCGTGCCTTCCGACTCAACGCATCTGCCACTACATTTGCCTTGCCGAGATGATACTGAATGTCGTAGTCGTAATCCTTCATGAGCTCAAGCCATCTCCTCTGTCTCATGTTCAGATCCTTCTGGGTGAAGAATTACTTCAGACTTTTGTGATCACTGTATATCTCACACTTCTCCCCATACAAATAATGTCGCCATATATTAAGGGCAAAAATGACTGCGGCTAGTTCTAAGTCATGAGTGGGGTAGTTCTTCTCATACTCCTTTAGTTACCGGGATGCATATGCTATTACTTTACCGCGTTGCATGAGAACGTAACCCAAACCAACTTTGGAAGCATCTGTGTAGACTGTCATTCCACCTGTGCCTTTGGGGATGGTCAACACAGGGGCCGACACCAACCTCTTCTTCAATTCCTGGAAACTCTTCTCACATTTCTCTGCCCAGTCGAATTTCACACCCTTTTTGGTTAATTTAGTCATTGGTGCTGAGATTAGGGTGAAATTCTCAATGAAACGCCGGTAGTATCCATCCAAACCCAAAAAGCTTCTAATTTCAGTGACATTCTTGGGGCTTTCCCATTCTACTACTGCTTTCACCTTATTGGGATCTACCTCGATTCTGGCCTTAGACACTACGTGCCCCAGGAATCCAACTTGTTCTAGCCAGAATTCACACTTGTTGTACTTGGCAAACAACTGTTGTTCTCTCAACCTCTGTAACACCATTCTCAAGTTTTGAGTGTGCTCCTCTTCTATCTTAGAGCAGATCAAGATGTCATCAATAAAAATAATTACCCACTTATCGAGTATGTCATGAAATACTCGATTCATTAAATCCATGAACGTTGCCGGTGCATTGGTTAACCCAAAAGATAACACTAGGAACTCATAGTGCCCATACCGAGTCCTAAATTCTGTTTTGGGTATGTCGCTGCTCTTTATCTTGAGCTGGTAATAGCCTGATCGAAGGTCTATCTTTGAAAATACCCTGGCACCCTGCAGTTGGTCAAATAAATCATCAATGCGTGGCAATGGATACCGGTTCTTAATGGTTAGTTTATTCAACTCCCGGTAATCTATGCACATACGCAAGCTACCATCCTTCTTCTTGACAAACAATACTGGAGCACCCCAAGGTGAAACACTTGGGCGAATAAACCCCTTTTCCAATAATTCCTGCAACTGCATCTGCAACTCCTTGAATTCAGCTGGTGCCATCCTGTATGGAGCCTTAGATACTGGAGCTGCTCCAGGAGTCAAATCTATGGTAAACTCCAACTCTCTATCAGGTGGTAAATGCATCAGATCATCTGGGAAGACGTCGGGAAACTCTTTAACCACCTTTACCTCTTCTAGAGGTGTAATCCTTGCATCAACATCAAGTACCGATGCTAAGTAGCCCTGACATCCGTCTTCCAACAACTTTATCGCTTGAAGAGCGGAGACAAGGACCTTCCTCACCCGTTTCATTTTATCTGCTCAGTATACGAATTCTTTTCCTTCGTCATCTGTCACCCTAATCAGCTTTTCAGCACACATCACATTAGCTCAATGAGCCAACAACCAATCCATACCCAATATAACATCAAAATTCTGCATATTGAACTTAATGAGTTGTGCATCAAAGTTCTTCCCACTAATTTCCACTGGGCACGGCCCATACACCTCCTTCAACTGTGTAACTTTACCAGTAGGCATACTAACAATCATTCCATGATCTAGGATCCTGGGTGGCATCCCAAGTTTCTCTGCAAATCTCTTAGATGCAAATGAATGAGTAGCTCCTAAATCGAATAAAACATAGGCTGGTATGCCTAATATGGGTAGGATACCTAGTGTAACAATGCATATAATTTCAGCAGGTCATCAATATTTAACATAAGAAAATTCTTAATTTAAAATGTACCTGCTACTACTTCTGTACTGGCCTCAGCTTCCTCAGCTGATAGAGCATACATCCTTCCCTGCGGTTGATTCCCCCGAGCTAAGGGAGGTCGGTACGCAGAGGGCTGACTGGAGGGCAAGGCTGGTCTGGCCCGACAGTCTTTTGCACAATACCCATATGAATGGCAGTTGAAGCAACGAATCTGAGATGTCGGGACTGGGGCGGGGCCCCTCTGCACTTGACCCGTTGCAGATGGAGGTCGACGTGGCCTTGGAGCTGTAGGTGCCACACTAGTGTTCGGGCGAAAAGAGGTAGAACCCGAACCACCAACTGGTCTAGGAGGGTAGCCAGATGGCCTATAGGGCTGCCTATACATAGGCCCAGAACTGTACGATCCGCGATATGCTTTGGAGGAATTCCCCATATCCAGAAATGGGTTTGTTCTCTTCCACAGTCCAGGGGTGAGGGACTGTTCTCCCTTTTGCTTATCCTCCATGGTCTTGGCCTTCTGCACAATCTGGCCATAGTCAGTCAAATCCAAGACCTCAAGTACAGACCCAATGGATGCTTTTAGGCCTTTTAAGAATCTCGCAGCCTTCTCCTCAGCCGTCCGCATATGCCTTGGGGCAAAATGGAACAAGCTCTCAAATTGCTGTTGGTACTCAAGGATAGTCTTGCCTCCTTGAGTTAAAGCCATAAACTCAGTCTCCTTGCGGTCTCTGAAGCTGCGTGGGTAATGATTGTCCAAGAACAACTCCTTGAACTATTCCCAGGTGGGTTCTGGATGGGCATCCAACAATATGGGCTTCGAAGCTTGCCACCAAGAGTTGGCCTCCTTCTTGAGTTGCAGCCCCTCACAAATGAGTTTCTGTGCGTCTGTGCACTCAATCACCTCAAATATTTTCTCTAGTTCTTGGATCCATTGGTCCGGTTCCAGAGGATCACTCCCCACCTTAGAGAATACAGGTGGTAAGTTCCTCTTGAATGACTCCACTACCTTTGACGTATTATTCATCAACGGGAAGTTAGAAGCATAAGCCGGATAGTAAGAGTATGGAGCAGGCACCCCATACTGAGGAACACTGAATGGTGGAATTGGAGGTGTACCTCCCACTTGTGGTCCCGTTCCCAACCCTACAGGTGGGTCCTATGGAGCAAGTACCCGGGGAGGATGAACTGATTGAGAAAGGTCCAATTGTTGCTGAATAGCAGTCATAAATGCTTGCTATTGCTGAAGCATTTGTTGCTGAAAAGCCTGTTGTGACTGCTGAATTATGGTAGCAACATCTCCCGGAGTAATAACCGGTGGAGGGTCCGGGAGTGTAGTCATAGGTGGGTCCCCATGTGCCCCGCCCTGACCAAGGGTCTCTGGAGGTGGTGGAGGTGAGGTTTGCCCCACAGAGCGGGACCTCCTGGGATTCGGTGGTCGACCGACCGGAAGAGGACCACGTGAGGTACCTCGGGCATTGCTGCCGGATCTAGTACGTACCATCATATCCCTATACCTGGAACATATCACGCACCACATTGGTTAGACACCATAGAATTGATTTCGGCACACAATTATATGCCATTACATGGGGTACTATAGTGCATGATAGTCTGCAGCTAACCGCAACTTAATTCCGAGATACTCGGCCAATGCCCCAACAAGTATGTCAATGGTCCCACTTGACCATAACACATTAACATAGGAATAGTAACAATAATAATAATCAATATAAAAATATTAGTAATATATAAAAAAAATTCATTTTTCCCAAGTTTCCACAACCAGTGGGCTGCACCGACGGGCAGGGGCCCGCCGGTCCCAGAACCTCAACCAGCGGGTGACACCGATGGGCAGGGTGGCCTGTCGGTCAGCCCACCGGTCCTGATCGAGTGAAAAACCGTGAACAGGGCATTAAACCCTGTTCTGTCCTATTTCCTTCCATTCTCCTCTCTCTCTCTCTCTATCTCTTCCAAGCGATTTTGAAGGGCTCTGTGGTGATTCCACTCGCGACTCCACTCATCCACTCGGCACTTTTTTTTGAGAAGATTCAAATCTCCCACTTCCAAGTAAGTTCTCTTCTCTTTTTCTCAGAATTTTCACTTGGGAGGTAAATCCATGTGTAGACTTTAATCTAGGCTTTCTTTCCATATTTCTTTCCATAGAATAGCATTTCCATGCGATTTTGATGCTTCTCTTGTGATCATTTCTAGTTTATTAGGATTTATCTCCTCATTTTGAGAAAAACCCCCAAATCGTGCCCTAGTTTTCTCAAATTTGAGAATTTCTTCCATTCTCGCTCTTTTTCTCCAATTGATGATTCATTTGTGATGCATTACACTTGATTTGTGCTTATCATGCTATATAATTCATGAAATGTCCCTTATGCTTGGAATCCCCATGTCTTCCCATGAAAACCCCTCTTTTGTATTGGGTTTCCTTGATTTTTCCTGTACATACTTGGTATTTGTGGACCTCCATAGTCTATTAGAGTGTGTTTTTTGCATGTTCATGATCTCGCTACCATGGCATTTCTGTCTTAGACCTATAGTTTCAAGTTTTTCTTCATTGTGAATGAGTTTGCACATTGAAACTTGAATCCTCTCATGTTACGTATGCCCCTTTCTATCATATTGTTGTTTTACCATGACTCTGCTTTGTCACTTACCGTGCATCTCGTCCATAGGCTCCCTATCATTCCTAGCTTGTCGCCTTTTCTATTTTACGAGAAATTTGGGTTTTGGGGCTCCCCCTTACTGCTATCATTTTCCTTTCCTTACTCACTCTGCTTTCCTCTTTTCTTGGTAGGATGTCATCTCGCACTAGCAAGGGGCCCTCATCTTCTGGCGCGCGACGTAAGACTACCGCTTCTAAGCGAAAGAGTACGGGAACCAGCTCTCCAGCCCCCCACACAGGGAGACCCGGACCTGCCCGGTTTGACCCTTCAGACTATGATGAGGAGCTCTTCTATAGTGCAGAGGCAGCAGCCCACTGGCCGGCTTTCCTGAAGAGGTCGGTGATGATGGAGAAGACCGTGGTAGTCGACGACTTCCACAAGGCTCGGCTTCAGGAGAGGTTCTCAGCACTGGGCTGGGAGTCTATCCTCCACGTAGACCGTCCATGCTACGAGCAGCTAGTTCGTCGGTTCTACTACAACTTGGAGGTTTCTCATCAGTACGAGGAGTACACCATAGCTAGCTTGGTGAAGGGGGTAGACATCCAGCTGACCGTAGATACCTTGGCCAGCATCTTGGGCATATCGACAACCGACCACCGTTACTACAGTCCTCCCAGGAGTAAGCCCCTGGGACCATTTATGAGTTTGGAGACGCCGGACTACATCTACGAGATCATTTGTGGCAGCAGTGCCCGTCCGGAGTCTGAGACATCCTTCTATCCCGAGGTTTGCGTGTTTGCCTGTTTGGTCCAGTTTAACCTGCTCCCCAGAGGAGGTCATCGAAACCAGGTGGGTTTCATGGCGGCCTTCATCACTTTCTGCATATACACGGCCGTAGAGGGAGGTGTCGAGCACTTGTGCCTGCCCTACATCATCCTCAAGACGATGGAGCACCACACTTCCCACCCTGAGGATGGAGGATTCCCTTATGGCAGGATCCTCACTAGGATCTTTGAGTTCTTCGGGGTGGACCTGAGCGGCGAGGAGGGGAAGACTCTGGCGGATAGGTTCAACAGGGTAACCTCTTGAGAATGGGTCTCCATACCCTTATGGATACACCTCCGAGAGCAGGAGCTCAGAGAGGTAGGGACAGGAGGGCTGCCCCTATGGAGGATGTCCACATGGAGGAGTCCAGCGGGGAGGATGAGGACTATGTTCCTCAGGATGAGGACTATGTTCCTCAGGATGAGGAGGATGATCTGGTGGGTGATGACATCCCTGAGGAGGTGCCTCAGGAGTTGAGAGGTCCCGATCCTGGTTCCTCCAGAGCTACAGCCACATAGCATAGAGCCCCACCACCTGAGAGTGGTGCATACGATTTTGAGGGTATGATGTTCACCATGCGGGCTTTGCAGGATGGCCAAGTTCAGCTACTGAGAAGGTTGGACGAGAGTGCTTCCAGGGAGGAACACATCCTAGAGAGGCAGGCTACTTTGGAGAACTCCTTTCTCCAACTGGGCCAGGATTTGAGCACCACGATCAACGCCATGTCAGCAGATTTTGGCCAACTATGGAGGGCGATACGGCTGGTGAACGCGAGGTTTGACTACTACGACCATCGCCTCGACGTCAACTCTAGACCTCCGACGAACGTAGTGATCATAGATGATGACGATGATGATCAATGAGGGCTAAGCTCACCCACACCAGCTTCTTATCTATTTCCTTTTTATTGAACCTTGTTGTATATTTCATTTCTTTTCTCATTCCTTGTAATTGGACTGTAACTGGAATTATTTGTGGGATAATGTGTCTTGATAGTGGTTTGTGATGCATTTCTTTATTGAATTCTTGTGTAGTTTGGTTGTGATGGTTATTGTTACTTTTTGATCATTGTTATATTATATGTCTGTTGTTTATCAGGTGTTTGTGTGTAAATTTTTGAAAATCCCATTTTACGCCATTATGCTGCTGAAATTTCGTCAGACTAGTACGCGATAGGTTATAACACCAACTTAATTACCTTTTTATCAACTCTCACGCATGCCATGAATGCAACATCTAAATGCAACCCTTTTTAATACTTTCTTTCTTTGGCTTTTAACTCCTTAAGGCTTTTACATTAACCCAATCCCATTTCCCTATTATAGATTCTATGAGATTCTAATGGTATGTTGTGAGTGGAGCAGAGCATCACGCTCTAATACCATCATTTGTCACACCCCGTTCACACTGAACCGGGCCAGTGACCGGATTAACACCGGTTAACCCAAACTTACCAGGATCACCTGATACTGTATTCCACCATAGCATACACACAACTAATAAAAGGTTATCAGATCAGCGGAAGACTTGGTTTACCTGTGAATATTCCCATAATACTTGATACCCGAATTGTGATACAATAGTTATATACATGTGGGCCCGAAGGCAATATATTTACACAATAAAAGTACAATTCACATATCAAGTACATAAATGAGACCATCAAAAATCAGAGTATACAGCTCGGTTCGGGATCAAAGGCTAGAGCTCAGCTTGGCATCAATGGTTGAGCCCAACTAGGCATCACAGGGTAGAGCGCAGCTCAGCCTCAAAAGTGGAGCTCAGCTCGGCATCAGAACTGCGGTCCCACAGCACAACTCTCGCACTAGAATACAGTGCCGTGCTCTAACTCCTCCGGGGCCCACCAGTCCTCATCAGGAAACTCGACTGTGGGACCCACCCCGTACTCCTCAGATGTATGACCTGCAAAATCATCTAAAAATGGATGCACACGTGGGATGAGCTCACTAGCTCAGTAAGTGGAAAGATGGACCACACAGCAGTCCACACAACAAAACACAATCATATGCACTACATGCTATGCAATACATTTTAAATCACATCCACCTAAGCAACATTACTAAGTCTTTGGTTTAGTGCTACTACAGCCACAGTGCGCGTATACTCCGGGTACGAGCCGCGAACTCCATCCCGCGATACGCCCATAGGGCTGTCGGAGAAGGCCCACCGTGAGTACTCGGAAAAATAAAAACATGTCGTCCACCGGCTCTCAACAGAAAAGTAAATGGCTGAAATTAAAGGTGCTGACTCCAGCAATTTAAAAGCAGTACGATTGGCCCGCTTGAATATACCACCGGGGTTACCGACTGTCCTAATGACCCGCCGGGCGTTATGTCTAACCGCCACAGTGACCCGACAACCGCGACCACTGCTTCCCCCCAAATGGTAACCCAACACCTTATCCCCTGTTGGGAAGGGTCGTAGCACGGGATGGTGAAAATCCTAAACCGCATGCTCCTATATGACAATAGTATGATTGTATAGTACCACCGCGTCCCATACCACGGGCCATCAATGCACTCGTTTCCAAGCCGACTATGGCGTCTAGTCTATTAATGCATCATGCACCATGATGTCAACATTCAATCACATAAGCAACTCATCACTTGGCATTTAGAAAGTAAACATAGCACACATGCATAACAATGTGAGGATGACTAATCTACATAGCATTTTCATGATGGCATGACTAGACTAGATATGATTAAATGAATGCTAAACAATGCCTTGAAACAAGGCCACACGTCCTCTCCCCACTTACCTGTAGTGTACAAGGATTCCCGTTCGGTATGGGTGAGATCCGGTGCGAGATGCGTAGGATTTGGTGAACCTAACATAAGTGAGCGGGGTTAGTACTTCACCATTTTAGAATCAAAATTAACACGATCCAATGACACGATCATGTTTAGAATCCTAAAAGAAGGTCACATGTCCGATTTGGGTCCAATCGGAAGTAAAAATCATATTCGGGGCCTCTCAGGTGGGTCAGACAGCCCACCTGTCTGGCCCACCGGTCTGGACCGACTAGCAGGGTGGCCTACTGGTTGGCCCATTGGTCTAGCCCACCGGTTGGGCCAGGGGGCCTGCTAAGACCGGTGGGCAGGGTGGCCCGCCGGTTAGCCCGCCGGTCTGGCCCGGTGGTTGTGCCCGAAAGGCCCTGCCCTCTCAGGCGGGTGCCCACAGGCGGGCCAGATGCCCACCGGTCTTGGCGGGAAACCTGTTGTTTCTTCCCAACTTCCTCCATTCTTTGGGGATTCAAATGGGGCTTTTTCAAACCCATTCTTCACACTTTCAAAGTCTTATAGAATGGTTCTAACCTAGATCTAGGTTAGATTTAAGTGATGGGAAGCCATCTTACCTCCTTTGCTCAAGAACACCTTCAAACCCCCAAAATCACTTCAAATCCACAATGCTTCTCCAACCTTGTCAATACCTCTTCAAATCCTTCAAGATCAACACACAAATCATCTATTAAACCTTAGATTCATCATTTCAAAGGGGATTTACAAGATCTCAAGAAACCCTACTCGAATCAAGGGTTTATGCTTGGGTATGGTGAATGTTTAAGGAACCCAACTTTGCTTACCTCTAAATGTATATCTAGTGTTGAAGATCACTTTTCCGACGCCGGAATGGGGAGATCGAGCCTCGGCGCCGCCGAAATCCTTCTCTTCTTCCTCTTCCTTCTCTTCTCTTCTTCCTCTTCCTTCTCTTCTCTTCTTCTTTCCTTTCCTTTCTCTCTCCTCTTTACTATCCTCACCAACGTACGAGTTTCATAAATGAAAAAGAAAAGAAAATCATAAATGCTATATATATACTTCTTAAATAACTAAATAGTTCACATGGATGAGTCACTCAGGTGGGTGGGTGCGCCCACCTGTCTGCCCACCTGAGGGCCAAAACTTGGGATTTTGACAGAGTTCGGGCCTCGGCGCGAACCCCACCCTTGGCATACGATGTAATATACGTATGCACCTTAATATATGGCTACATACCTGCTTTATCCGTACATGGCCTTATGATAGATGCATGTACACAGCTTAGGCATTCTCGTCTCCTCTGGCACTGGCTCGGACTTGTTGGGCCAGCCGGTGTTAAGGTCACCCTTGCCATCATAGTCCACAAGGAGCCCGCTCTAACTCTCTCTAGTTTGGGTCCTGCATAGTTAAATCGGGTCAACCGTGAAATCAGACCGAGTTTAAGAAGTAGGGTATTACAAGTGTACTCCCCGTACTGGTAGGAAACCTCCAGTTTACAGTAGAACCTATGAACCAGCTGCTCGTAGCACGGACGGTCTACCTGAAGGATGGCCAGCCCAGTGCTATAAACCTCTCCTGAAGCTGAACCTTGTGGAAGTCGTCGACTACCATGGTCTTCTCCATCATCACCGACCTCTTCAGGAAGGCCGGCCAGTTGGTTGCTACCTCTGCACTATGGAAGAGCTCCTCATCGTAGTCCAAAGGGTCAAACCGGGCAGGTCCGGGTCTCCCTGTGCGGGGGGCTGGAGAGCTAGTTCTCTCACTCTTCCGCTTAGAAGCGGTGGTCTTACGTCGATTGCCAGAGGATGCGGGCTCCTTACCTTTGTGAGATGACTGGGTAACCATGTGCGTGATATGGGCAACAATGCGGGCAGCCTATATAACAATATAAGAATTATGTACAATAATTCGCACAATGTGTGCAACCATGCGCTCGACCTGTGCAACCATGCGCATGGCCTGTGCAACCATACGTATGGCCTGTCGAACAATTTGCATGGCATGTGTAACCATACACGTGACATGTGTAACCATACGTATCGCTTGTGCAACAATACGTTCTGCCTATGCAACCATACGTATGACATGTGTAACCATGCGTGCGGCCTGTGCAATAATAAGCGTAACCGATTCAACTATGCTCTTGGCCTGTGTAACTATGCGCATGGCCTGTGCAACCATACTCATCGCCTGTGTAACTATGCATATGGCCTGTGTAACCTTGCGTATGGCCTGTGCAACCATATGCATGGCCTGTGCAACCATGCACAGCCTGAGCAACCATAGGTATGGCCCATGCAACCATGCATGCCACCTGTGTCATGCATGCCACCTGTGTAACAATATGCTGCCTATGTAGCCATGCACACTGCCAATGCAACCATGTGCTAGGCCTGTGCAACCATACGCTCAGCTTGTGCAACCATGTGCTCGGCCTGTATGACCATACGTGTGGTATAGGCAACCATGCATATGACATGTGTAACAATGTGGGTGGCCTGTGAAACAATACAAGAGTCATGTGCAACGATTTGCACGGTGTGTGCAACCATGTGCTCGGCCTATGCAACCATATGCATGGCCGATGCAACCATTGGCGCCACATGCGCGAGGCCTGTACAACACTATGCGCGTGGCCTGTGCAACCATGTGTGTGGCCTGTTGAACCATTCGCATGGCATGTGCAACCATGCACGTGATATGTGTAACAGTGTATATGGCCTATACAATAATATGCACCGCCTGTGCAACCATGCACATGACATATGTAACCATGCATGCGGCCCATGCAACAATAAGCGTAACTAGTTCAACCATACTCTCAGCTTGTGTAACTATGCTCGTCACCTGTGCAAATATGCACGTGGATTGTGCAACCTTACGTAAGGCCTGTGCCACCTTACGCATGGCATGTGTAACTATACGCATGACATGTGTAACATACATGTTGCTTATGCAACAATACGTATGGCCTGTGCAGCCATGTGCGTGGCCTATGCAACCATGTGCACGGCATGTGCAATATGTGCATAGCCTGTGCAACCATGCATAGCTTGAGCAACCATAGGCATGGCCTGTGCAACCATACATGCCACCTGTTCAACAATGCGTATAGCCTATGCAGCCATGCACGCTACCAATGCAACCATATGCCAGGCCTAAGCAACCATGTGCGTGGCCTGTACAACAATGCACTCTACTTATGTAACCATACACTTGGCCCGTGCAACCATGCATGTGGCCTGTGCAACTATATGTGTGGCCTGTGCAACCATACGTGTGGCCTGTGCAACTATGCGCATGACATGTGTAACCATACGCCTAACATGTGTGACCATGCGTGAGGCCTATGGTATAATACGCGTGCCACGTGCAACCATACGCATGCAGGTGCAATTATACATGTGACATATATAACCATATGCGATATGTATAACCATACGCATAACATATGTAACCATGTGCATGGCCTGTGCAACAAAACGTGTTACAAGTGCAACCATGCATGCAGAGTGTGCAACAATAGTCGTGGCCCGTGCAATAATGCATGCGACCTGTGCAACCATGTGCACAACCTATGTAACCAAAGGCATGACCCATGCGACCATATGTATGGCATGTGAAATCATATGCATGGCCTATACAATAATACGCATTGCATGTACAACCATACAGGTGACATGTGTAATCATGCACGTGATCTGTGCAACCATATGCACGGACTGTGCATCTATACACACAACCTATGCATCCATGCGCACGGGATATGCAATCATGCATATGGCCTGTCCAACTATGTGTGTGGCAAGTGTAACAAAGCACATGGTATGTGCAAACATGCTCATGACATGTGTAACCATGTGCGTTGCCTATGCAACAATGCAAGTGGCCTATGCAAACATGTGCGTGGCCTGTGCAACCATTTATGCTACCTACGCAACTATATGCGTGGCCTGTGTAACTATGCACAGGGCCTGTACAACCATGGGCACTACCTTTACAACCATTAGCGTGGCATGTGCAACCATGCGTGACAAGTGTAATCATGTACGTAGCCTGTGCAATAATGCACATGACTTGTGCAATAATTCGCACGGTGTGTGCAACTGTACGCTAAACTTGTGTAACCATGCAAGTGGTATGTGCAGCCATGTGTGTGGCCTATGCGACCTTACATATGGCATGTGCAACCATGCGTGCGACATGTGTATTCATGCTTGTGACATGTGCAACCATGCGCTTGGCTTATGCAACCATGAGCATGGCATGTGTAACCATGCTCACGACTTATGTAACCATGCGCATGACATGTACAACCATGCTCATGACATGTGTAATCATGTGCATGGCATGTGCAACCAAGCACATGGTATATGAAACCATGCGCATGACATGTGTAAACATGCGTGCGGCCTATGTAACAATTCCCGTGGCCTGTGGAACTATGTGCATGGCCTATGCAATTATGGGCATGGCCTATGCCACCATGCACGTGGCATGTGCAATCATACGCGTAACTTTTGTAACCATGTGTGTAGCCTATGCAAAAAAGTATATACCCTTTGTATCCTTACGTGTGGCCTGTACAACCATGCGCATGGCCTGTGCATCTATATGCACGGCCTATACAACCATGTGCATGGCATGTGTAGCCAAGCACATGGCATATGCAAAAAATACACGTGACATGTGTAACCATACATGTGGCCTATGCAACAATATGAGTGGCTTGTGCAACCAAACACATGACCTATGCAACTATGTGTGTGACCTATGCAACCATGCATGTGGCCTATGACACCATATGTGCCGCTTGTGCAACCATATGCGCCGCTTGACCTGTGTAATAATACGCATGACCTGTGCAACTATGCGCGTGACCTGTGTAATCATGTGCGTGGCCTGTGCAATCATGAGTGTGGCCTTTGCAACTATGGGCATGGCCTGTGTAACCATACGCATAGCTTGAAACCATGCGCTTGGCCTGTGCAACCATATGCGTGGTATATCCAGCCATACGCATGATATGTGTAACCATGTGTATGGCCTGTGCAACTATCGGTGTGACCTGTGCAACCATGTGCACGTCCTGTGCAACCATGGGTGTGGCCTGTACAACCATGCACGTGGCTTGTGCAACCATACGCATGGCCTGTGCAACCATATGCATGGCATGTATAACCATGCACGTGACGTGACATATGTAATCATGCGCACGTCCTGTGAAACTATGCATGTGGCTTGTGCAGCCATACATGGGGCATGTGCATCCATACGCGTGACATATGTAACCATGCACACAACCTGTGCAACCATGTGCGCGACCTATGAAACCATATGTGCGGTTTATGAAACCATAGGTATGGCCTGTGCAACTATGCGCATTGCATGCATATTGCTATGTTTAATTATTTTACTTTTGCTTTTGCGTCCCCTGACTTGTTTTATTGAGTGTTTAATTATTTTACTTTTGCTTGTGTATTATGCATATTGCTGTGTGCATATTATTATTGTTATTTCTGTGATATTGTTTTAGTGAATTTTGCAGCTATAAGAAGGTAAGACAGGTAAGAAGGGACAATTGAGAGTGCCCGACATTTATTGGTTGTGACATGATTGGTTGATGATTGGATACGCATCTTATAGAATTGTGGGTTAGGTTATCATACCCAAGTACTACAACCTCTTGTCAATAAGGGGTGAGGTACTGACTAATCTCGACCCGTGGCTGCTTAATCAATAGTACATGTCTATTGTATGATGTACTCTATCTAGAGATGGACAACAGCAGGGTAAGATGTATGGTACACTTGACTACCCAGAGTTACTAACCTAGTGGTTAGTTGGGGGACCAAGGTTCTTTCTGGGACTGGCTGACTCCTGCCTACAACGAGCTTGTATTCCTGAGGCCCGACATATTGAGAAGGGGATACCACCTATGTTGCATAGCACTATATCTATTATTACAGACTTAGTAATGAACTAGGAAATGGTGTAACTTAAATGGATTCATGAGCATCATTTAAAGTTTGGAACATGCATTGCATCATTTGTATTGTGTTTGTTTGCTTGCCTCCACCCCCTTATTGAGCCCTTCCTAGATGACGAGACCGCTATTTTTCTAATTGCCAGCACTGACCATGAGACAGTGCCCATGGACCTTTTGTTCTATGTTCCAGAGGATGACACCAACCACGGACTTGACTGTGGTTGTGATGACTGTGCCTACGAAGGCCAATTCTTCTGAAGAATATGATAAATTATCCAAATTCTCTTTTTTTGTGTAAATACTTCCATTGGATAGTGTAAATATTTTTTTTGAAAACAAAAAAATGTTATCATCAACTTAATTGTAAATATGTTCTATCACTTAGTTGACATTGATTAATATGTAACATATTTTATTAATGGACTGTTGTATATATAGAAAATTATGATATTGTAGTGATGTCGTTGTGGTGTTGCGATTTGCTTTCCTAATCTAGATCCTAAAGGAACATGTTGACTGGATGCGGTGAGGTGTCTAGTGCCGCATACCTTGGCCTTTTGGAGGCAGAGTGTGACAGTGATATTGGGTGCCTACTTGACTTTCACTTCTATTGTCCCATTATCTACCAAATCCTAGATAGCATACCGTAAATTGAACCATCGTTCCGTGGTATGAACTTTCTAGTTATAATAAGCATAGTAGTCATATTATTTGTACCAGACAGGTGGGGGATCGCTAACAGGCCTGGGAGCAATTGTGCATAAGAGACCTAGTTTCTTCAATTTCTCATATACCATGGCCAAAGGCATTCCCAAATCTATCAATGGTCTTCTAGGCCGCAGGGCCCTTTGGGTTGTAGGATCTGCTTGTATGATAAATGACTGTGGCTAGGACACTGCTGATGATGGTATTGGTTACTGAACTGCATTCATTGTGCTCCTCTTTGAGCTCTTGCCTCGCCCAAACCGTGCATTCTTTCTGGAATCCTTAGGCACTAACTGATACTGGGCATCCCTCAACAACTTGTTTTCGATGCAGGTGCCTGTGGCTATCAATGCATTAAAAGTGTGTAAATGTTGGTAGTGAAGGACCCCATAGTAGGGTTTGGAGAGATTTTGAATCAACATCTCCACCTACTCTACCTCATAAGGAAATCAGCCATTTTGGCAGCCTTGTCTTGAAATCTCATTAGAAATGTTGTAAACCCTTCCTTCGGTTGCTACCTTAGGGTCTCCAACTCACGTCTTGTAATATCAACTTATGTATTATATGAATACTGTTTGGTAAAGACTCGCACAACTATTCTCTAGTTTTGGGTTTGCGTGGGTTCTAATTGTGTTAGCCACCTTAAGGATGCCCTGGACAAAGTCAGCATGAATACTTGTCCCATCTGCTCATCGGTGAGTTTTCATGACTCGGCGATGCTAACAAAGATCTTAAAATGTGCCTTGGGGTCCTCTGACCCATCGAACCAATTAGTCTTCCATTTAAATTTCTTGGGAATGTGTGCCCCAGAGAAGAAACTCATCTCATTGGGATCTGTGGCCTGCTCCTTTTGGCTCTTACCGCTTCGAATCATGCCTTCTAATTTTTTCAACTACTCTCACATCTTCTTTTCCCTTTCCATTTCTAGAAGATCATTTTGCACATGGGCGGAAAATCTTCCTCTTCCTCATAAATAACAAACCTAGGGGAGCCTTAGGTACTCGAAAGTTCCTCTTGGTGTGGCTACCCTGGGCTACTCTGGCTCTCCTGAAATAAGCTCTACCTTTGCTGGGCTCCAAGCAACATTTTCATTCTAATTCGGAATAGGGTCAGCGCTAGATGAGTTCCTAATCTCCTGTAGGATTTGTGCCAATTTCTTCTCAAATTTGGCCATTTCAGCTTGCGTCGCTTCCAAGGGATGAGCCCATGCTGGCTCTGGTACATCGCCACTAATTGGGTCCCTAGCAAAAGCTTCCATCTCGATTGAGCTTTGACTCTCTGATGAAGCACTGTATGACCGGGTAATACTGGACTTAGGTGAGTCAGCTGGCTACCCTGACGAGTCCACATGGACGACGGCGGATTTATTGGGCTTGGAATCGTGCTTGATCCACAAAGAAAGTTTAGCTTCAAAACTTTTTTTTTCAAACAAGCGTTTCATACAAGGTTAGTACAAGCATAGTGATCTGAAAAAAAAATAGTAGTATGAAGTATACTACATTATTGGGTTTTTCTCTTTGTTAATTACCCCACTTGACGATTCTTTCCCCTTTGTATGCTCATGGAATGCACCTCGTTGATAATTTAGCACCCTATACGATTTGATGGGAATCACCCCAAAATCATACATACCAAACCATTGAGGTGTCATTCCCTATTTTTGGGAGGAATCTTTAACCGAAAATCCACTTGGGAGAGTATATTCCCAACAACTCAAATATATCCTAAGAACACTCCAACACTAGATCTCAAAAAAATCTGCTCAGTTAGCTTGTGGCATTCCTAGGGTTTGTCATCTATTTCCTACATAATGCGGGGATGTAGTGGATGCAATAGGACCAAACAGGCTTCCTTGACAGGATCTATATACTCAAGGTACGTAATCCTTTTAATATACCCAAGGGTACGGTATCAAGGGGGTAACGTCCTTGCCCATTACTCGTGACTACAAATGAGGTTAAGCAGTTGGCTACAAGGGTGGATGGAATTGTGTTGTGGGTGTGTGCAAAAGTATTATGCAAAAAGTACACCATATAATCTCAGAATGCCATAAGGTGCACAGGCCTCCCCAAGGGTGCTGACACGATAATGGTCATCCTCATTGCACGATTGTGCTTTAAGCATTCTTGTACAAGAAACGAGTATCATATGATCTCAGAATACTTAGTATATCATGCATTGACTTCCCTGAGGATGCAGGCATGACAGGGGGTATCCTCGCCACATGATTTCACTTCAAGCATGATCCATGATGTGGTTAGCGCATACAGTTACAAATATGGGTTAACAAAACACGTTTTCATACAAATACAATAAGGGGAATATGCTTGCATTTAATGGTAGCATCTAATATTGGAAGCTTAGGAATCCCCAGTGGAGTCACCACTGTGCGGGGGTGAGTAACGTGCCTCGTTGATGGGCAACCGCTCTACCATGTCCTCGCTTGAAGACACGTGAGGGGCCCATTTCATGGGGTCCATCAGCCTCAGGTATCTTCTAATAATAAAAATAATAAACAAATGGAGTCGCCACCAAGAGTTACGGCCTAAAACCATGATATGGGCCCGATTCGTAGAGACGGACCAGAGATTGACTCGGTTTGGTCCAGAGATTAGGGTAAGTGCCAAGTTATGAAGTTGGGAAGGTGTTAAGTACCCACTTCACCCGGTTGAACCTGTCTTCCTATTAGATGCTAATTTTTCAATATTCCCACTTTTATGTCCTAATCCAAATGCATGACTAAGTATTTAATGTACAAGACTATAGATACGCTATTTTAATGGAGGATCTACATTATGGCCTGGCTGGGTCAAGAGGGGACTGGCCCTGGCTAATGCTTCGACGTCTCTAATGGAGATCCCTGACTCGGATAGGATTGACCTCGGCTGCTTGCTTCTCTTTCTCGGGGAATCTAGGCCTCTGGCAGCTCTTCAGGCTCTAGCACGCTTCTTGAGGGTGGGAGTGTAGACACCTAATTTTGTCATCCTCCTCTGTCTATGATGAAATATGGATCTTGGATGTGACTTCTGACTTCTGACTAATGACCAATAGAGTTGTTGATGAAAACATTCCCCTATCCAAAACCCTAGAATCTCCACGTAAGAGAGAAGAGGGTCTAATTTTGACTATTTATATATAAAGGAATCAGGTCAGGATGACTGTGCAGATAGATAGTGCTCAGAAATACGATTTCAACAATATATGACACATCAAAAGTGGACCAACAGATCTCCTGCGATCATCCCTAAAAAATCACACTTCCCGCACATATACCGCGCACACGAACAGTCCATTGGAAACCTGGAAAAATCCCCTACCTATCTATAATACCCCAAAATTCATCTCTTACCTACCCAGATAACCCAGAAACACTCCCGAACCTGAAACCCTGAAAATCCCTATGCAGGAGAGAAGGGGCCTAATTTTGATTTTTTATATATGAAGGAATTTGGTCAAGATGACCATACGAATGGATAGTGCTCGAGAATAAGATTTCGATGATATATGGCATGTCAAAATCGAACCAATGGATCTCTCAAAATCGTCACCAAAAAAACCCTTAATCGCATGCGCGCTAGCCAATAGGCTAGCCTACGCGCGTGCTTGCTGCCTTTGGCTGCGGTGTGTGCTCGCTGCCCATAGGCTGTGGCACGTGCTCGCTGCCCATGGGTTGTGGCACATGCTCTCTACCCATGGGCTATAGCACATGAACACAGCCATGCCAAGCCCCTTGCCATGCTACACATGGCCTTGCCAACATAGCCCAGCCCCTGCCCATTGGCCTACTAGCCTATGCCCCCAAGGGCACTGGGCTGTGCCCCCAAAAAAACTAGCTTGAACCCCCGCTATCTCAGGCCTGTGCCCCCATGGGCACAGGCCCATGACCTTGCCAACACAGCATAGCCCCTGCCCCTTTGTGGCTACCAGCCTACGCCCTTATGGGCACAGGCCCGTGGCCTTACCAACACAGCCCAGCCCCTACCCCTTTGTGCCTACTGGCCTACGCCCACTAGGGCACTGGCCAGTGCTTATGGTCCTGCTGCCCACTACCTTGCTACATGCATGCATGGCTGGCAGGCCAGCCCATGTGCATGTGCACACTGGCCAGTAGGCCAGCCTACACACATGCGTGCTCTAGTTGCTGCCCATGCATGCACACGCTTGCTGCCCATGCCTGCACCCCCTTGGCCATTACCCACGCATCGTCCATCATGCACCTATGATGTCGCCCACCTAATCTAATCATACCTCAGCACTTCGGCCGTGTCCCACGTACTGCCGTCAATGGCCAGGATTGGTGTTCCCCTGACTCGGTGGGTGAAGAAATCCCATCTTCACCCACTCAAAGCCAAAAAACCCCTTTTTTGCTAGTAATTCTCTCTCCCAAACAACACCCCTCTTTACCCAATGGACAAAAGCCCTCCCCACCAATTTTTTCATTAATCCCCCTTTTTACCCAGTGTGTAAAAGCCCTATCCCCCACCTTAAGCAAAACCTCACCCTTTTCATCTATTGGATAAAGAGGTTCCCCCTCTCCTATTGGCTTGAAAAACTATAAATACCCCTCCTTTAGATTTGACAAACCAGAATCCCACCTCACTCATTGTAGTGAAACTTTCCTCCCCTCCCCTTCCTGATTTTCTTCTAATCTTTAGAGCGATCTTCGTCAAGATCCGAAATCTCATTTGGATCTTTGAAGTGTTCTTCGGGATCTTAAAGATCTTCAATCCAAGTTCTTAGTTAGATCCAGTTTTTAGCCAAAAACAGTATGTTCTTGAGCCCCCTCCCTTGAGTGATCTTGAGCGTTCTTGAGATAGAAACCCCCCCTTTAAGGTTCTTCGGGTCTACGAAGAGATCTTTGTTAAGATCTAAAATTCTATTTGGATCTTCAAAGTGTTCTCAGGACTTCGGAGTTCTTCAATCCATTTTTAGGTCAGCCTGTTTCTTTCCAAAAATAACCCTTCCTAGTGGAAGCCCTGTCCAAATGCCCCTGAATCTTTCTAGAAATAGTCATTCCTAGCAGAAGCTCTACTGGAGTGCTACCTCAGCCTAACCCTCCCCTCGCTTATCCCCAGTGGAAGCTCTGCTAGAGTCCCACCTCATCCTAAGGGCAGAAATGGACTTCCCTAGCCGAAGCTCTGTATGAATCCAAACTCAAAAATAGCCTTCCCTAGCCAATGCTCTGTCTGAATCCAAATTCGAAAATAGACTTCCTAGCCAAAATTCTACCCAAATCAAAATCCGAAAGTAACCGTTCCTAGTCGGAACCCTGTTCGCATACCATCATAATCAGCATCTCTCAAGAAAGGAACTTGGAGGTCAAGACCATCTTCCCCTGAGCCCAGAGAACTCGAAAGGCAGTCCGAGCTGGTATTAATCAGGAGCCCACCCCTCTTGACCCGAAATAGGGGTTAAGTTCAGGTATAATTTCTCAACCAACTTTTCATAATGTAGACTTTATACAGACCTTGTTTTAGTGTATATAGTAGTTTGAATTCAATTAATGTATATCTCTGAGTTTTCTTTCTTTTTCTGTCTCTGGAGGTTCCTCGGACATGTGCTGTAAATTCCTCTTCCTCATCTTCAATCACCACTCTGGGTGGAGGAACTCTAGAATAGTTTCCTTATTAACCATTCGGACGGTTAGGTGAAACTCCTTGTTGACCGGTTGGCCTGATTGGTTTTGGCTCTCCAAAGTCAACTCAGGAAGAAGTCTTGCGATGACTTGTAGGTCTATTCTATTCCAATTCTCTAGTAGCCTATGCTAGTTCAGCCCTGGGATCAATCTTGAGGGAATTTCAGAGTAGGTGCAATATTTGGGCTAACCCACTTTTGAATTCTACCATTTCTATTTGCAAGGTCTCTACTGGGTGGACCCATTCTTAGTTGGGTGATTCAAGATTGAGTGGATCCATGTGAACTAGATTATGATCACTTGGAAGTAGACAGTTGCGGAGAGACAATGGAGGTGACACTGGACTTAAGCAAGTCAACCGATTACCTTGACGTGTCCAAATGGACGGCAGAGAATACTTGAGGTGTGGAATTATGCCTTAACCAAAAGTGGCTTATTTTAGGATTTTCTTGTATTCCCTACCCTTTGTTCATTTATCCACTCAATTATCAACCAATGATTCATCCAAAGTTAGTCCACTTAATGATAGGAAGTGGATAGAGGATGATGCCCCTAGTCCACTCAATGTCATAGGTGGGAGATTCACACAAATGGCTTGACCAGAATATTCCTATAAGCAAGGATTAAAGTATCGGTATCGATCGTCGTATCGGTCGGCCAAAATTAAGATACGTATCGGAGGGTATCGTATCGTATCGAAGATACGCTAAGATACGCTAAAGATACGCACATAAATGGATAGGAAACACTTTTTTATACACATTTGCATAAAAAAATAGTTAAAAAAAGTTATATATAACATGTATTAGGCATAAACAGTAAATTGAGAGTATCGCACTAAGAATCCAATATTTGTAATTGTCCCATAAATGTAAAATCATTGTTCCCAACCTTGATTTCCACTTTAGTTAGAGAGAAAAATGGTTGGCAGCAACTTTGGAACAAAAACACCTCAAAAAATTATGTTTTTCTAAAAAATTACCCATTTTGGCCATTTTATGACCATATCGGTACGTATCGGTGTGTATCGGTCGATACATACCGATACGCACCGATACGTATCGATACATACCGATACGTACCGATACATATCGAAACGTACATTTCACTTCAATTTTGAATTTTTCACAGAGTATCGGTACATATCGGTGAGTATCGATGCGTATCGGTGGTGTATCGGTGCGTATCGGTACGTATCGTAGGATACGTATCGATACATAAGGGTTTTAAAATTTTCTTGATACGTATCGGTATGTATCATGCCGATGCCTACCGATACGGATACGTATCGGCCGATACGGCACGATACGCACCGATACTTAAAACCATGCCTATAAGACATTCTCTATTGATAAAGTCATGTTTTCCTTAATCTTACCCCACTAGGTGACCTTCCTCCTAGTTTTCTTGGGTCTTTTAGATAGTTTGGCATCTTGCAGGACTTCGACAGGAATCACCGTGGAGTCAGGCATACCAAATCATCCATATCTAATTTCTAAGGAGGAAGGACACCATTTATCTGAAACCCACTTAGGAGAGCATTTCTTTATGACTAGAATGCATTATAGGAAGATTCCTTTTCAAGACCTCAAACAAATTTTACAGACCAGCTTGTGGTATTCCTACATTCTCCATCTATTTCCTACATGATGCGAGTATGCAATAGATGCAAATAGGACTGACAAGGCTTCCTTGATAGGATCTATATACGCAAGGTACGTGATCCTTTTGATATACCCATAGGTGCGAGATCAAGGGGGTGACTTCCTCACCCATTACTTGTGACTACACTCGAGGTTAAGCAATTTGCCACGGGGTGGTGGAACCGTGTGGGATTGTGTGTAAAAGTGTAATGCTGGAATATCATTATTCGATTTTAGAATGTCATAAAGTGCACGGATCTCCCTGAGGGTGCTGGCATAATTACGAACATCCTTACCGTTTAACAATACTCCACACCCTTGTATAGGAAGCGGCTCCATTTGCTCTTATAAAACTCTCCATGACATACACTGACCTCCCCGAGAGTGCGGGCATGATAGGGATTCCCTCGCTAAATGATTTCACTTCGAGCAAGATGCATGATGGAGTTAGCGAATACAATTACAAACATGGAGTTAGCTAAACATGTTTTTAAACATCTGTGGTGGAAAATGTTCTTGCATTTAGAGTAGCATCTAGTGTGGACACTTGACATCATCCCCAATGGAGTCGCCACTATGAGGGTCATGGTCGGAAAAAGAGCTTCCTCCCTCCTCTTTTGGGGGGCAAAAGACTTACATATGGCCCTCTCTCCTCTCTTTCTCTTTCATAGGGAAGGGTGTGTCGTGTGTGCTTACACGCGGGCCCTGCATCATTGTACCACCGCTCAAAGATACATAAAAGCCTATTTTACTGGAGTGTAAAGGTCATCATTGAGATGGGGATTTGATGATGGTCCAATACGGGGGATCAGGCTCATAGAAAAGGGTTTGGAGTCGCACCTAGGATTATGGGCCTAGGAGTCGAGGGTGGGCCTAATTTCTGAGAAAAGGGTTTAAAAGTTGGTCTGGTCCAAATATTTTGGGTACATGTCAGGTTGTAGAATTGGGAAGGTGTTAGGCACCCAATCTACCTGGTTCAATTAGTCTTCCTACTAGATGCTTGAGGATGAATATTTTCCACAATTATTCCTATTCTGCATGCATGGCTAAGTTATCACACATATATATATTGACTGAATTTAAATAATTATGCATACTAAAATATGGTCAATATAAAGTCTATATTATGCTAAATTGGGTGAGAAATTATACCTGAGCTTGAGCCCTATTTCGGGTCAAGAGCGGTGTTAGTTCTAGCACAAACTTTCTTGTGGATTCTCCCCACTCAGGGGAAGATGGTCTTGAACTTCAACTTCCTTTTTTGGGAGATACTAACTATGGTAATATTCAGATAGAGTTTCGACTAGGAATAGTTACTTTCGAACTTAGACTGAGGTGTTAATTCGGGAGAGCTTCCACTAGGGATGGGCTACTTTGAGCTTTTAGCTAAGGTGCCACTTCGATAGAGCTTCCGCTAGGGATAGACTATAAGAGGGCTAGCTAAGGTGGCACTCCAGCAGAACTTCCACTAGGGATAGGCTATAGGGGAGGGTTAGGTTGAGGTGGCACTCCGGCAGAGCTTCTGCTAAGGATAAGCTATGGGTGTGCTAGGTTGAGGTGGCACTCCGACAGTGCTTCTGCTAGGGATAGGCTATGGGAGGGCTAAGCTAAGGCTTGAAGAAATTCAAAGGCCCAAAGAACACTTCAAAGATTCAAAGAACACTTCGAATCTTATAAAGATCTCTCCGAAGACTTTAAGAACCTCAAAGGGGGGAATGAAGGCAAGGTTTTTCCTATGAAAATATGCTCAGTCAAAATTTTGGATGGATGATAGAAGAGCTTCGAAGGCCCGAAGAACACTTTGAATATTATGAATATCTCTGTGAAGACTTAAAGAACCTTAAAGGATGAGGGGAGGAGAGAGGGCAGAGCTTCTCTACAAGGGGTGCTTACTAAGAGGCTTGAGTGTGAAAAACCAAAGGGAGGGGGCATTCATAGATTTTCTGGACCAATAGGGAGGAAAGAGAGATTTCCTTAGCCAATGGGCTTAAAGAGTAAATTTTCTTGGCCAATGGGGTAACAAAGAAAATTTTTGGACCAATGGGGTGAAAGTTGAATTTCTTTGGCCAATGAGGTGCAAAGATGCTCTTTTGGGCCAATGAGGTGTAAAGATGCTATTTTGGGCCAATGAGGTGAAAAGATACTTTTTTGGGCCAATGGGAGGTCACAATGTAGGGTACGCTAGCGGGGCAGTGTGGAGTACACAAACGGGTGAAGAGGGGATCTTCTCACAAAATTTGTTATCGAAGTGAGGATTCCAGTCGCCCGTAGGGGTGTCAGACATCATGCGAGGGCACAGGGCTCATACGGAGGCGTCGGGGCTCATGAGGGGCACTGGGGCTCATACGGAGGCACCAGAGCTCATGCGGGGGCACAAGGCTCACACGGGGGAGCCTGGGCTCATGTGGGGCCACCGAGGCTCACATGGGATCACTGAGGCTCAAATGGGGGCGTCATAGCTCAGGTGGGAGTGTTAGGGCTCATATAGGTGTGCTAAGGCTTATGTGGGGCATTAAGGCTCACGCGGGGGTGTCGAGACTCACACGGGGGCCCTAGGGCTCACTCGAGGGCACCAAGGCTCACTCGGGGGCACAAGGGCTCACGCGGGGTGCTAGGGCTCACGTGGGGGCATTGGGGCTCATGCGGGGCCATTGAGGGCTCACGTGGGGGCATCGAGGCTCACGCAGGGGAACTAGGGCTCATATGGGGGCATTGGACAACATACGGGGGTGTCAGGACTCATGCGGGGGCACTGGGCACCATTTGGGGACATCGGGACTCATCTGGGGCATTGGGCATCTTACGGGGCTGCCAGGGCTCTGGGCCGGTGCACACGGGGCACGCATGGCCGATCGGTGTGAGCGAGGATGAGCAAGGTTGGGTAAGGTTTGTGCACATGAGGATGTGCAAGGCTGCAGTGTGGGTTGCTCACATGGGTAGGATTTGGATGCTCATGGCAAGGTGTGGGTGCCTGCATAGGCGAGGTTTGACTGCTTAAGATGTAACTTCTGGGAATGATTGCGAGAGATCCGATAGTCTGATTTTGACGTACCATATATCGTTGGAATCGTGATTCCGAGTACTATCCATCCATATGGTCACTTTGGACTGGATTTCTTCATAAAGAAGTCATAATTGGACCCTTCTTTTCTCTTACACGGGATTTGTAGGGTTTTTGGTTGAGTATGGAATGCTTCTGGGTTAGGTTACCTCAGTTAATTATCATCTCTATCAATCGGAAGCGAGAGGTCACGTCCATGATTTGTAAGTCATCATAGCTAGGGGAGGGTGACAAAATTGGGTGTCTACATTAGGTAGGTAGAATTTCTACCAAAACCCTTAGGACAGAAGTTTAATCGATGTGGGAAGTGAAAACTTCAAGGGAATTTCATTAAATTCTTTTCTAGAAATCTATACAAGCTTATTTAGAGAAGGAAAACCAAATCAGTAATTTAAAACACTTGTACTCCATCCCTAATTAATTACTTAATTCGGGTAATTGAAAGAAGTTTTGGGGAAAATTTCCCAAGTTTGTGATAAACCTTAGATTCCTGTCAAATTTCATATACAGCCTAAGGGTTGAACAATTGAGATTTAAAGATGGGTCAAGAGGGAACCCAAGTTAAGCCTTCAAACCTCCCTTGATCAATTCCGGCCTCAGGAGGGAGATGGGAACTCAAATTAATTGAAATAGAGTTCAACAAGGTACTAGCAGAATCGGATTTTGCAGAGTTTGGGAGAACCGGTGGTAGACAACCAGCCAGCCAATCGTCCACCCCGTCTCTAGCCGGTTGGGTGATTTTAAAAGGTGATCAGCCCTTGTTTTTTCTGGTTAGTGCCCTAACCCTTGTGGCTATATTCCCTACATTTTACCCAAAATAACGTTATGGGTAGGGGTAGTCCGGGGGTAATTCGGAGGCTTTAAAATGAGTTTGGGACATGGACTTTTGAGGGTTGTTAGGTTCTATATAATTGTGTTAGGACTTATAAATATTTAACACGATAATACACCTTTGATTAGGAACCTAAATTTATTAGGCGAGGACATGCGATCGATTGCGGGGATCTATCGAACATTGTGATTTGGGTAACAAGGTGAGTGGGTGTTTAATTTCTTTTACAGAGTGTTTCTTTTATATTTTTCTTTATGCTTGGTCATGTGTACTATGGTTGAATTCCATGTTTTGGATGTAAGTACATAGGAATAACATGTTCAAAAGAGCTATTGAGGTACAAAAATAGATGTTGTTGGTGTTGTGATCAATTGGGTGTATGTAGTAATGCATCAGTAATCCCAAGAATAGACGGAAAATAATAAAAGAAGAGGAGATTATAGCTCCAAGCCAAAGCTAGTTGTTTGGGACAAGTATTGCAGAGATGGGAGCATCAGTCACATTGGGCTTGAAGCATAGGAACCTAATTTGTTCTTGGTGGCCTGATTTGGGCTCTTCCTCTCTTGTTACATAGGCTTCAGTTTGTAGTTGCAAAGAGGTCCTGACATTGGTAGGAGTATGTCTAGCATTGCAAGACTAGAAGAATTCTTGAAAGCACAAACAAGGAGAACACTAGGAGACTTGAACCCTAACTTGGTTTAAACATGAGCTCTCTGATTATAGGGATGAATGATGTAATGCCGCTTCCTCCACTTACCGTCACAATCATGTCATGTCTGCACACCATGTCAAAAGTGTATTAGGCTTGATGGAATTATTTTATTGATACCCACAATGTGTCAAATAATTTGTAACTTTACTTTTCTCCCTTTTTAGTATAACACAATTTTTTCCAATGAGAGTAGTAGTGTCATTTCAAATTTTTATTAAAAAAATATCCATGATAATGACACATTTAGATAATACCATAATGATACGTCACTTTCAACTCATTTTTTAAAACCCTTATATACCTCTATCTTAAAAGACTTTTGAGAATAAGATATAAGGTTAAATTAAATGAAGGTGTCCAATTCTAAATACACCTATAAAGTTGTCATTTGAATACTTCCTTAATTAATTGATCGTTCCCTACTATAGCAACAAACCTAATGAAACTAGTAGATGAAGGTCCGTAGGGTCCTTCAATAGAGACGACAAGACGGGGCAGAGGTGAGGGATATGAAAAGCATTTGGTAAAGCTTTTTGGTCCAACTTCCTTCACTTTTCACCACCACACTTAGCTTATCCTGATCCATATTACTGTTGGAAGTTCCAGTAAAAGGATGCCATTGTAGTTTCAAAATGCTAGGCACATTGATGAACACAATGCTCATAGGAGTGTAGCTCAAACATAAATGAATAAAACCGGCATAAATCAATAATTCTGTATAATGTGAAAAGGATTAAACTAAAACCTACAGTTAGTTTAATGATTATAGTTTCAACTGGGCGCTTGGAGAAGTTCAATTCAACAGTTTGACAAAGTAAAACACGAGCAGAGAGACTAAGTGTCACACCCCATTCACACAGAACCGGACCGATGATCGGGTTAACTCCGGTTAACCCAAACCTGCCAGGATCATCTGATATAGTACCCAACCACAACATACACACAACCAAGATAAACGTTCAAAAGCTCAGTGGAAGACTTAATTTACCTGTAAATACCCCCAATATACTTGATACCCAAATTATAGTAAATAGATAAATACATGTGGACCCGCAGGCATGATATTTACAAAAAAAGAACAACAATTCACGTATCAAGTACACAAAAAGAGGTCACCAAAAGAATAAAAAAGTAAAACCCTGTACGGTGTCAATACTGCGGTCCCACAGCATAGCCCTCGCACGTGCAATCCGTACCATGCTCATAATCCTCAGGGACCCACCAATCCTCATCGGGAAACTCAACTGTGGGGCCCGACCCTTGATCTTCAGGCTGGTGACCTGCAAAATCATCTAAAAGAGGTGCGCACGTGGGATGAGCTCACTAGCTCAGTAAGTGAAAAGAAGGACCACACAACAATCCACACAACAATCACATCCATATGCACTATATGCTATGCAATTCATTTTAAATCTCATCCACCTAAACAACATTACTAAGTCTTTGGTTTAATGCTACTACAACCACAGTGTGCGTAAAATCCGAGTACGAGCCGTGAACTCTATCCTGCGATACACCCATAGCGTTGTCAGAGAAGGCCCACAGTGAGTACTCGGAAAAGTAAAGCATGCTGACCACCGGCTCTCAACATAAAAGTAAATGACAGAAAGTAAAGGTGCTGGCTCCAATAATTTAAAAGTAGTACGATTGGCCCTCTTGAATATACCACTGAGGTTGACGACTGTCCTAATGACCAGTCGGGTGTATGTCTAACCGCCACAGTGACCCGACACCCGCGACCACTGCTTCCCCCCAAGTGATAACCCAACACCTCAACCCCTATTGGGAAGGGTGGTAGCACGGGAAGATGATAATCCTAAACCGCATGCTCCTATATGACATAGTACGATTGCATAGTGCCACCGCGTCCCATTCCACAGGCCACCAATGCACTCGTTTCCAGGCCGACTATGGCATCTAGTCTAATAATGCATCATGCACAATGATCCCATCATTCATCACATAAGCACATCAATCATTTAGCATTGAGAAAGTAGAACACAACACATATATCATAATCATATGAGGATGACTAAGCTACACATAATTTACATGATGACATGGCTAGTCTAGATACAATTGAATGATGTCAAAAAAGCCTTAAAGTAAAATCAAACGTCCTCCCCCCACTTACCTGCTGTGTACAAAGACTCACGCGCGATACAGGTGAGATCAGGTGTGAGAAACGTTAATTTTGGTGAAACTATCATAAGTGAATGGGGTTATCATTTCACCACTTTAGGGTCAAAACTAAAAGATTCGATGGTTAACTCATGTTTAGAATCATAAAAGAAGGTTGCACGTCCGTTTTGGGTCCATTCGAACACAAAAATCACGTTGAGGCCTCTCGGGTGGGATGGACAGCCCACCTATCACAGCCCACTGGTCTTCTCAGGTGGGTCGATCGGCCTGTCGGTTGGAACACGGGTCCTAGCTGAGGGCCTGCCTTCTCAGGCGGGCTATGTGGCCCACTGGTCCCAGCCCACTTGAGAGGGCAGAAAATTGCCCTCTTCCTTGAAACTTTCTCCAACCTTTGGGAAATCAAATGGGGCTTTTCCAATCACATTTTCCACACTTCCAAGGTCTTATAAGATGATTCTAACCTAGATCTAAGTTAGATTTAATGATTGAAAAGCCATCTTACCTTCTTTGCTCAAGAACTCTTTCGAAACCCCAAAATCACTTCTTAGCTCAAGAAATCACCAATGCTTCTCCAATCTTGTAAACACTTCTTCAAATCCTTCAAAATCAACACATAGACCGTCTATTAAACCTTAGATTCATCATCTCAAGGGGGATTTATAAGACCTCAAGGAACTCTACCCAAATCAAGGGTTTTACTTGGGTTTGGTGAAATTTTAAGAGCCATAGCCTTTGCTCACCTCCAATCGTAGCTCTCGCGTTGGGGGTCACTCTTCCGATGTTGGAATGGGAAGATCAAACCTTGGCGCCACTTAAATCCTTTCCTTCCCCTTTCTTCTTCTCTGCTCTCTTTTCTCTCTTCTTTTCTCTCTCCTCTTTACTCTTCTCACCATTAATGTAATAAATGCTAAAATGAAAAACACAATAATGCTATTTATACTTTTTAAAACAACTAGTAACCACATGGGTGGGTCACTCAAGTGGGTGGATGCGCCCGCCTGTGACCGCCCACCTGAGGGCCGAAAATTGGCCAACAAGTGGGATTTTGATGGAATTCAACTCTTGGCATGTATCTCACTCTCGGCACAAGGTATATTATACGTATACACTTTAGGATACGGCTACATACCAACATTATCCGTACATAGCCTTATGATACATGCATGTGCATGGCTTGGGTACACCCGTCTCCTTTGGCATTGACTCGAACTTGTTTGGCCAAACTGTGTTCAAAGTCACCCTTGCCATCATGATCCATAAGGAACCCGCCTTAACCCTCTCTAGTTCGGGTCCTGCATGGTTAAACTGGGTCAACTGTGTAATTAGACCGGTTTAAAAAGTAAGGTATCACATTTACCCCCCCTTTTTGAAAATTTCGTCCTCGAAATTGGCATACCTGGTTGTTCGAAAAGATGAGGATACTTGGCTTGGATTTCATCCTCTTTCTCCCAAGACGCTTCTTCAAGTGAATGATTTACCCATCGTCCCTTCACGAAGGAAATGGAGCTGTTGCAAAGGGTTTTCACTTTTCGGTCCAATATTTTAGCTGGCTACTCTGTATAGGTCATATTAGGTTCTAGATATTCTGGTTCCATGGGTAATACATGCGATGGATCATGAACGTATCGCTTCAGCATAGATATATGGAATACGTTATGAACATTCCCGAGAGAAGGTGGAAGAGCAAGCATGTAGGCTACTGAGCCAACCCGAGCTAAGATCTCAAATGGGCTAATGTATCTCAGGCTCAACTTACCCTTTCTATGGAATCTTTGCAACCCTTTTATAGGAGAAATCTTGAGAAACACCTTTTCTCCTGCTTGAAACTCAATGTCTTTCCTGCGGTTGTCTGCATAGCTCTTTTGACGTGACTGAGCTGCCTTAATCCTTTCTTGAATAACATCGACCTTGTCATAAGTCATATGTATCATTTCAGGTCCTAACATTCGGTGTTCGCCTACCTCATTCCAATACAGAGGAGTTCTACACTTCCTACCATATAATGCCTCATATAGTGCCATCCCAATTATAGCTTGGTAACTGTTGTTATAGGCAAACTCCATAAGGGGTATATATTCTTCCCAACTACCATGCATTTCCATTGCACATGCCCTGGGCATGTCTTCTAATATCTGTATGGTTCACTCCGACTGACCATCAGTCTGTGGGTGGAAAGCAGTATTCAAATTCAATTGTGATCCCAAAGCATGCTGGTAGCTTTTCCAAAATCTGGAAGTGAACCTTGGGTCCCTATCTGACACAATGCTCACTGGCACTCTATGCAAGCACACTATGTTATCTATATAAAATTGTGCTAACTTGGCCATAGAGAACTTGGTCTTGATGGGAATGAAATGAGCAGTCTTAGTAAGCCGATCAACTATCACCCATATCGCATCCATCCCCTTAGGTGTGCATGGTAGTCCAGTGACAAAGTCCATTGTAATCCTATCCCACTTCCAGTCTGGTACTGGGAGTGGCTGAAGAGTACCATAAGGTCAATGCCTCTCAGCTTTTACTTTTTGGCATGTAAGACAAGTCGTCACATACAGGGCTATTGTGATTCTCATGCTTGGCCACCAGTAATTTTGTTTAAGGTCCTTATACATCTTTGTACTTCCTGGGTGGAGTGAGTACTCAGAGCTATGTGCTTCCCACACTATCTTGTCTTGTATCTCCAAATCACTGGGCACACACAACCTACCTCGAAACAATAATGCCCCATCGCTGGCTAAAACGAAATCAGGGTCGTTCATTATTTGATCTCGAATCTTAATTCTGATCCGTTGCAACTCAGGATCCAAAGGTTGTTTCATTATCACCTTTTGCCTAATAGACGGATGCACCTGTAGGGCCGCCAGGGATACAGTCAACCATTTAAGGTTTTCTAGTTGATGTTCAAGCTCTAAGGTTGCTCCTTCGTATAAGAGGGCTTCATCTATTAGCGTCGCCTTTTGTATGAGTGGTGGGCTGACTGTTAAGTATGAGAGTGACACCGTCTATGCCTTCCGACTCAACGCATCTGCCACTACATTAGCCTTGCTAGGATGATACTAAATGTCGCAGTCATAATCCTTCATGAGCTCAAGCCATCTCCTCTGCCTCATGTTCAAATCTTTTTGGGTGAAAAAGTACTTAAGGCTCTTGTGATCACTGTATATCTCGCACTTCTCCCCATACAAATAATGTCACTAAATCTTTAGGGAAAAAATGACTGCGGCTAGTTCCAAGTCATGAGTGGGGTAGTTCTTCTCATATTCCTTTAGTTGTCGGGATGTATACGCTATCACTTTACCGCGTTGCATGAGAACACAACCCAACCCAACCTTGGAAGCGTCAGTGTAGACTGTCATTCCACCTGCGCCTTCAGGGATGGTCAACACAAGGGCCGACACCAACCTTTTCTTCAATTCCTGAAAACTCTTCTCACATTCCTCTACCCATTCAAATTTCACACCCTTTTTGGTTAACTTAGTCATTGGTGCTGAGATCCGAGCAAAATTCTCAATGAAGCATCGATAGTATCCAGCCAAACCCAAGAAACTTCTAATTTTAGTAACATTCTTAGGGCTTTCCCATTCTACTACTGCTTTCACCTTATCAGGATCCACCTCGATTCCGGCCTCAGACACTACGTGTCCCAAGAATCTAACTTGCTCAAGCCAAAATTCACATTTACTGTATTTGGCAAACAATTGTTGTTCTCTCAGCCTCTGTAACACCATCCTCAAGTGTTGAGTATGCTCCTCTTCTATCTTAGAGTAGATCAAGATGTCATCAATAAAAATAATCACCCATTTATCAAGGACATCGTGAAATACTCGATTCATTAAATCCATGAATGCTGCCGGTGCATTGGTTAACCCAAAAGACAACACTAGGAACTCTATCTTTGAAAATACCTTTGCACCTTGTAGTTGGTCAAACAAATCATCAATGCGTGGCAATGGATACCAGTTTTTAAAGGTTAGCTTATTCAATTCTCGGTAATCGATGCACATACGCAAGCTGCCATCCTTCTTTTTGACAAACAAAACTGGGGCACCTCAAGGCGAAACATTTGGGTGAATAAACCCCTTCTCTAATAGTTCTTGCAACTGCATCTGTAACTCCTTCAATTCGGCTAGTGCCATCCTGTATGGAGCTTTAGACACTGGAGCTGCTCCAGGAATCAAGTCTATGGCTAATTCTAACTCTCTATTAGGTGGTAGATGCATCAGATCATCTGAAAAGATGTCGAAAAATTCTTTAACCACCTTTACCTCTTCTAGAGGTGTAACCTTTTCATCAACATCAAGTACCGATGCTAAGTAACCCTGACATCCACTTTCCAACAACTTTACCGCTTGAAGAGCGGAGACGAGGACCTTTCTAGCCCGTTTCCTTTTATCTGCTCGGTATACCAATTCTTTCCCTTCATCATCTGTCACCCTAATTAATTTTTCAGCACACATCACATTAGCTCGATGCGCCGACAACCAATCTATGCTCAGTATAACGTCAAAATTCTACATGTTGAATTTAATGAGTTGTGCATCCAATTTCTTCCAACTGATTTCCACTGGGCACAGCCCATACACCTCCTTCAACTGTGTAACTTTGCCGGTAGGCATACTAACAATCATCCCATGATCTAGTGTCCTGGGTGACATACCAAGTTTCTCAGAAAATCACTTAGATATGAATGAGTGTGTAGCTCCTGAATCAAACAAGACATAGGCTGGTATACTTGATATAGGTAGAACACCTAGTGCAACAATGCATATAAGTACAGCAGGTCATCAACATTTAGCATAAGGAAAATATTAAATTAAAATGTATCTACTACCACTTCCGTGCTGACCTTAGCTTCCTCAGCTGATAAGGCATACATTCTTCCTTGCGGTTGATTCCCCCAAGTTAAGGGAGGTCTGTACGCAGAGGGCTGACTGGAGGGTAAGGCTGGTCTGACCCGATAGTCCTTAGCATGGTTTTAAGTATCGGTGCGTATGGTGTCGTATCGACCGATACGTATCTGTATCGGTAGGCATCGGCACGATATATACCGATACAATACATAAAAATTTTAAAACCCTTATGTATCAATACGTATCCTACAATACACACCGATACGCACCGATACACCACCGATACGCACCGATACTCACCGATACGTATCGATACTCTATGAAAAATTCAAAATTGAAGTGAAATGTACGTTTTGATATGTATCGATACGTATCGGTATGTATCGATACGTATCGGTGTGTATCTGTATGTATCGACCGATACACACCGATATGTACCGATACGGTCATAAAATGGCCAAAATGGGTAATTTTTTAGAAAAACATAATTTTTTGAGGTGTTTTTGTTCCAAAGTTGCTACCAACCATTTTTCTCTCTAACTAAAGTGGAAATCAAGGTTGGGAACAAGGATTTTACATTTATGGGACAATTACAAACCTTGGATTCTTAGTGCGATACTCTCAATTTACTGTTTATGCATAATACATGTTATATATAACTTTTTTAATTATTTTTTTATGCAAATGTGTATAAAAAAGTGTTTCCTATCCATTTATGTGCGTATCTTTAGCGTATCTTAGCGTATCTCCGATACGATACGATACCCTCCGATACGTATCTTAATTTTGGCCGACCGATATGATGACCGATACCGATACTTCAATTCTTGGTCCTTAGCATAGTGCCCATAGGAATGGAAATTAAAGCAACGGATTTGTGACGCCGAAACTGGGGCGGGGCCCCTTTGCACCTGATCTGATGCGGATGGGGATGGGGTGGCCTGGTAGCTGTAGCTGTCGTACTAGTGTTTGGGAAAAAAGAAGTAGAGCCCGTACCACCAGCTGGTCGAGGAATGTAGCCAGATGGCCTATAGGGCTGTCTGCATGAAGGCCCAAAACTATACGACCCACGGTATACCTTGGATGAGTTGCCCTTGTCTAGAAATGGATTAGTCCTCTTCCACAATCCAGGTGTGAGGGACTATTCTCTCTTCTTCTTATCTTCCATGCCTTTTGCACAATCTGGCCATAATCTGTCAAATCTAAGACCTCGAGCACTGACCCAATAGATGCATTTAATCCCTTTAGAAACCTTACAGCCTTTTCTTCAGCTGACCTCATGTGCCTAGGGGCAAAATGGAACAAACTTTCAAACTACTGCTGATACTCAAGGATAGTCTTATTCCCTTGAGTTAAGGCTATGAATTCCGTCTCTTTATGGTCTCTGAAGCTACGAGGGTAATGGTTGGCCAAAAAAAACTCCTTGAACTGCTCCCATGTGGGTTCCGGATGTGCGGCCAACAATATAGGCTTAGAGGCTTGCCACCAAGAGTTGGCTTCATTCTTGAGTTGCAGCCCCGCACAAATAAGCTTTTGTGCCTCAGTGCACTCGATTACCTCAAATATCTTCTCCAGTTCTTGGATCCACTGGTTCGGTTCTAGAGGATCACTTCCCCCCTTAGAGAATACAGGTGGCAAATTCCTCTTGAAAGATTCCACTACCCTTGATGTATTATTCGTCGGCAGGTAATTGGGTGCATATGTCGTATAGTAAGGGTATGGAGGGGGCACCATATACGGAGGAATGCTGAGTGGCAGAATTGGAGGTGTACCTCTAGCTGGTGGCCCCATATCAGACCCTACAGGTGGGTTTTGTGGAACGATTATCCAGGGATGTTGACCGGGTTGAGGAAGGTCTAACTGTTGCTGTATAGCAACCATAAATGCATGCTGCTGCTGGAGCATTTGTTGCTGGAAGGCTTGTTGTGACTGCTGGATTATGGTTGCAACATCACCCGGAGTGATGACCGGTGGAGGATCCGAAAGTGTAGTCACAGGTGGGTCCCTTTGTGCCACACCTTGATTAAAGGTTTCTTAAGGTTGTGGGAGTGGGGTTTGCCCCATCGAGTGGGACCTTCTAGGATTTGGTGGTCGACTGACCGGGCGAGGACCACGTGAGGTACCCCGTGCATTGCTACCGGATCTAGTACGTACCATCGTGTCCTTGCACCTGGAACATACTATACACAAACATTGGTTAAGTACCTTAGAATTTACATTGGCACATAATCATATGCCAACACATGGGGTATTATAGTGTATGATGTCTTGAAACTAGCCACAGCTTAATCCTGAAAATATGGTGCTAGTGCTTCGACAAGTAGGACAATGGTTCCACTCGACCCCCTTTTCTTCATTAATACCTATCAATATTATATATATATTAATCTCCATTTTTTGTGTGTTTTTCTCCCAACCAGCGGGCAGCTGGGGTCGGGCCCGCCGGTCCAACCCGAGGCAAAAAACGCACAGGGGCTTTTAAGCCCCTTTTTCCTCCTCTTTCTCCCATTCCTTCTCTTGGCTTACTTAGGGCGATTTTTGGAGGTTTCTTGGTGCATCCACTCGCGTTTTCACTCAACGATTCCATGGATTTTGGAAGATCCAAGCTCCTTTCACTCTCAAGTAAGTCTCTTCTCCATTTCTCTTCTTGGAACATGTATTTTGGAGGTTGAATCCATTTATACTCCCCAAATCTTGATCTTTTTCATGTTTCTTTCCATAGAACAATCATTCCATGAGAATATGATGCTTTCTTTGTGACTCATTCATAGTTTTGGGCTTTACTACCCAATCTATGAGAGAAAAATCCCAACCCATGCCCTAATTTCTCCAATTTGGGGTTTTCTTCTATCTCTACCCTTTTCTCCCCAACTAACAACTCAAATGAGATTTCCTATCCTTGATTTGCATTTACAATGTTGGAGAGATCATGGAAACTTGTATATGCTTGGAATCCCATCTCTTTCTCATGAAAATCCATCTCTTTTCCATGCAAACCCATCTCTTTTGTGTTGGGTTTCTTTGAAAAAAAAAATTTCTGGGTTTCTTTGATTCTCTTCACATCATTACATACTTGTGGACAACTTAAATCTCTTTCATTACTTGCACCTCAATGTCATAATAGAAGATTTCTTTGCATAATCTTGATTGTATAATGATAGGCATTTCATTCATAGACATGTAAGCTTCAAGTTCTACACTATTATGGGATTTTTCATTTTCTTAGATTGAACTTACACATTGAAATTTGGGGTTTTCCATCATTTGACACCAATTACCCCACTTGAGAAAATTCTCATGAGGCTTTCCATCACTTCTCACTTGCCATGCTCTATACGCATTTGTTACTTTTCTATTTTGCAACATGCTAGTGGATGTCATGTTTTGGGGGCTTCCTCCTCTTCATTTCTCCATGGTTTAACCACTCCTCTATTTATAATAATCCACATTAAGTATTTAGGAGCATATACATATGCTTGCTCACCCACCTATTTGCTTCCTTTGTTATGCAACATCCTTACTTATCATTATTCCTTCTCTTTTCTTACTAGGATATCTTCTCGCAAGGGCAAAGAACCCGCATCCTCTTCCAATCAATGTAGGGCCACTACTTCTAAACGGAAAAGTATAGGGACTAGTTCCCCAGCCCTTTGCACAAGGCAACAAAGACATGCCCCCATATATCCTTTAGACTATGATGAGAGACTCTTTCGTAGTTTGAGGGCAGAAACTAATTGGAAGACCTTCCTAAAGAGGTCTGTGATGATGGAGAAGACCATCGTAATTAGTGATTTCAACAAGATTCAACTTCAAGAGAGATTTACTGCACTGGGTTGGCAGTCCATCCTTAACATTGATCGTCCATGCTATGAACAACTGGTTCAAAGATTCTACTGTAATTTGGAGGTCTCTTACCAGTATGGGGAGTACTCAATCATCAGCATGGTGAAGGGGGTGAACATTCGCTTGACTGTGGACACCCTTGCTAGCATTTTAGATATTTCATCAGTTGGGCATCAATTCTACAGTCCCCTAAGGAGTAAGCCCGTGGGCCCATCCTTAAGTTCGGAGATGCAGGACCACATTTACGAGACCATTTGTGGTAGCAAGGTGTGTCCGGATTCTGAGATGACATTTTACCCGGAGGTTCGTGTAGTTGCTCGCTTGGTTCAGTTTAATTTACTCCCTAGAGGAGGTCACCAAAACCAAGTAGGCTTCATGGCGGCCTACATAGCCTTCTGCATCTATAAGGCCTTGGAGGGAGGTGCCGAGCACTTATGCTTACCCTACGTTATGCTTAAGACTATGGAGCATCATACCACACACCCTGAGGACGAAGGTTTCCCATAGAGTAGGACCCTCACCAGGATCTTTGAGTTCTTTGGGGTGGATTTGAGTAGTGAGGAGGGAAGGACTTCAGCGGACAAGTTTAATAGGGGAAACCTACAAAGGATGGGTCTCCAAGTTCTTATGGATGTACCTCAGAGGGCAGGAGCTCAAGGAGGTAGGGACAGGGGGAATGCCCACAGGGAGGAAGTCCCCATGGAGGAGGGAATTAGTGAGGAGGATGAGGATTATGTTCCTCAGTTCGAGGAGGAGGATTTTTTGGAAGAGGATATCCTCGAGGAGGAGCCTCTTGATTCGAGAGATACTGATCCTGACTTTGCAAGGGCTGCAGGGCCACATCATAGAGCTCCACCACCTGAGAGTGGTGCATTTGACTTTTAGAGTATGATGACTAGTATGAGGGCCTTGAAAGATGGGCAAGATCAGCTTCTGAGAAGACTAGATGAGAGTGCTACTAGAGAGGAAAATATCTTAGAAAGGCAGGCTACATTAGAGAATTCCTTCCTAAGATTGAGCGAGGATTTGGACACAACGGCCAATGCTATTTTAGCGGATTTTTCCTGACTCCGGAGGGATGTACAACTAGTGAACTCAAGGTTTGATTACTACGACCGTCGGCTCAATGTTAGATCGAGGCCTAGAAGGGATGGAGTAGTAGAGCTAGACGATGACGAGGGTCTCTGAGGACTTAGCTCACCTATCTAATCAGCTTTTTACATGTCTCTATGTTGTTTATATTATTATTATTATATTTTTTTTTATACTTTTCTCTATAATTGGACTTGCTCGTATGGTGTTATGATGTTGTTGGTGACTTATGGTTAGTTTTGTATGCTTGATAACTTATTGTCATTTAGTTGTAACAATCTTAGTTGGCCTTTATCAATTATGCATTTTGTATATATATGTTGTCTATCAGGTGCTTATGTACGAAAAATTTGGGAAATCTTGTTTTAACGTCGTTATGCTGCCAAAATTTTGTTAAATCCGTACTCGATGGGTTATGAAATCAAATAACTAATGTTTTATTTATTCCAAGCAAACTTTCTCTAATGCATGCCATGAAATGCAATAATTAAATGCAACCTTTTTTTTTTTTTTTGGCTTTTAACTCTTTAAAGTTTTTTTACATTTACCCAATCCCATTTCCTATTATAGATTCTATGGGGTCTAAATGGTATGCTGTGAGTGGATAGAGCATCATGCTCTGATACCACCGTTGTCACACCCCGTACACACAGAACCGGATTCGTGACCGGGTTAACTCCGGTTAACCCAAACCTGCCAAAATCATCTGATACAGTACCCAACCATAGCATACACACAACTAAGATAATCGTTCAAAAGTTCAGCGGAAGACTTAATTTACTTGTAAATACCCCTAATATACTTGATACCCAAATTGTAGTATATAGATAAATACATGTGGACCCACAGACATGATATTTACACAAAAAAATTAACAATTCACGTATCAAGTACACAAAAAGGGGTCACCAAAAGAATCAAAAAGTAAAACCCTGTACGGCGTCAATAATGCGGTCCCGCAGCACAGCCCTCACACGTGCAATCTGTACCGTGCTCATAATCCTCGGGGACCCACCAATCCTCATCGAAAAATGCAACTGTGGGGCCCGACCCTTGATCTTCAGGTTGGTGACCTGCAAAATCATCTAAAAGAGGTGCACACGTGGGATGAGCTCACTAGCTCAGTAAGTGAAAAGGACCACACAACAATCCACACAACAATCACATCCATATGCACTATATGTTATGCAATTCATTTTAAATCTCATTCACCTAAACAACATTACTAAGTCTTTGGTTTGTGCTACTACAACCACAGTGTGCGTATACTCCATGTACGAGCTGCGAACTCCATGCCGCGATACGCCCATAGGACTGTCGGAGAAGGCCCACCGTGAGTACTCAGAAAAGTAAAACATGCCGACCACCAGCTCTCAACATAAACGTAAATGACAGAAAGTAAAGGTGCTGACTCCAGTAATTTAAAAACAGTACGATTGGCCCTCTTGAATATACCACTGAGGTTGTTGACTGTCCTAATGACCAGCTGGGCGTATGTCTAACCACCACAGTGACCCGATATCCGTGACCACTACTTCCCCCCAAGTGATAACCCAACACCTCAACCCCTATTGGGAAGGGTCGTAGCACGGGAAGATGATAATCCTAAACCGCATGCTCCTATATGACATAGTACGATTGTATAGTGCCACCGCGTCTCATTCCACGGGCCACCAATGCACTCGTTTCCAAGCTGACTATGACATCTAGTCTAATAATGCATCATGCACAGTGATCCCATCATTCGTCACATAAGCACATCAATCATTTAGCATTGAGAAAGTAAAACACAACACATATATCATAATCATATGAGGATGACTAAGCTACGCATAATTTACATGATGACATGGCTAGTCTAGATACAATTGAATGATGTTAAACAAGCCTTAAAATAAAATCAAATGTCCTCTCCCCACTTACCTGCTGTGTACAAAGACTCACGCCCGGTACAGGTGAGATCCGACGCAAGAAACGTAAATTTTGGTGAACCTATCATAAGTGAATGGGGTTAGTATTTCACCACTTTTGGGTCAAAACTAATAAGATTCTATGGTTAAATCATGTTTAGAATCATAAAAGAAGGTTGCACGTCTATTTTGGGTCCATTCGGACACAAAAATCACATTGGGGGCCTCTCAGGTGGGTCAGACAGCCCACCTGTCACGGCCCACCGATCTTCTCAGGTGGGTGGGTCAGCCCACCGGTTGGCCTGCCGATCGGCCCATCGGTCCTAGCCGAGGGCCTACCTTCTCAGGTAGGCTGCCCTCAGGCGAGCTGTGCGGCCCACCAGTCCCAGCCCACCTGAGAGGGCGGAAAATTGCCCTCTTCCTTGTAACTTTCTCCAACCTTTGAAAAATCAAATGGGGCTTTTCCAATCATATTTTCCACACTTTCAAGGTCTTATAAGATGATTCTAACCTAGATCTAAGTTAGATTTAATGATTGAAAAGCCATCTTACCTTCTTTGCTCAAGAACTCTTTCAAAACCCCAAAATCACTTCTTAGCTCAAGAAATCACCAATGCTTCTCCAATCTTGTAAACACTTCTTCAAATCCTTCAAAATCAACACATTGACCATATATTAAACCTTAGATTCATCATCTCAAGGGGGATTTACAAGACCTCAAGGAACTCTACCCAAATCAAGGGTTTTACTTGGGTTTGGTGAAAGTCTAAGAACCATAGCCTTTGCTCACCTCCAATCGTAGCTCTCGCATTGGGGATCACTCTTCCGACGTCAGAATGGGAAGATCAAACCTTGGCGCCGCTTAAATCCTTTCCTTTCTCCTCTTCCTTCTCCTTTCTTCTTCTCCGTTCTCTTTTCTCTCTTCTTTTCTCTCTCCTCTTTACTCTTCTCACCAAACTCCTTAATGTAATAAATGAGAAAATGAAAAACACAATAATGCTATTTATACTTTTTAAAACAACTAGTAACCACATGGGTGGGTCACTCAGGTGGGTGGATGCGCCCGCCTCTGACCACCCACCTGCGGGTCAAAAATTGGACAACAAATGGGATTTTGATGGAATTCGACTCTCGGCATGTATCTCACTCTCGGAACGTATCTCACTCTCGGTACAAAGTATATTATATGTATGCGCTTTAGGATACGGCTACATACCAGCGTTATCTGTACATGGCCTTATGATACGTGCATGTGCACGGCTTGGGTACACCCGTCTCCTCTGGCACTGACTCAGACTTGTCTGACCAACCTGTGTTCAAAGTCACCCTTGCCATCATGGTCCATAAGGAACCCGCCTTAACCCTCTCTGGTTCGGGTCCTGCATAGTTAAACCGGGTCAACCGTGTAATTAGACAGGTTTAAAAAGTAGGGTATCACACTAAGTGAGCATTTTGTCTAGATTGCAAGAATCGCAAGTAACGATCAACTAAGAATAGGTAAAAACTTGGTGGCATCATGGAAGCATACAATCTCGACATGTAACATGAAGAAGGTGATGAAGAGGATGTAGAGCTGATGGGTATAGAAGAAAAGCTCAAACATATTTTGCCTTATGTGAGGGAAGGTTGTTGCCCACAAGACTAGTCTAGAGACTAAAGACACCTCTCCTACAACATTTGATACTCCAACTTTATCCCACTTTAGCATCTGCATCATAGATATTTGACCCTCCAAATTTTCCGTTAAATGTTTCAAGAATACAAATATTGAGGAAGAAAACAAAAAGGAAGGGGAGGAGCGGGAGGGGGAATCTAATTGTTTTTGTGGTTGTGGTTTCCTTATGTTAGCGGGTTCTCTTCCTGCTAATGGCAATACCGAAGGTGGAAAAGTCCAGCTTTCCTTGGGTTTAGTTGTATCTAGTTGTATCCAAATACTCCCAATTGAGACTAGTCTCCAAGGTTCTCCATTGCAATTCATGGATTTGGAGGGTGGATCATTGCCTAGAGAGCCACAATCCTTTGTTCGTTGTTGTTCATATGGATCAACGTTTTGTGCAACTCGATCCATTCCGCTGCAAGGAAAGCTACATTGAGGTAATTCCCAATCCTCCTTTTGCTTTCCATTTAACACCCAGAAATACTGAAAAGAAGCAAAGAAATAAAACTTTCCAAAAAAATCAAGATGATGTTAAAATACCCTACCGAATATGTTCTTCTCAAACCAAATCAGGAAGATGCTAATCCTTGAAAAAGATGAAAACCCAAAGAACATGAAGTCAATAGTTGGGATCGAGTGATTGATTTACCTGGGATGTTCTGCTATTGTCCAGAGACCATCTGCTAAGAGGAGTTGCCTCGCCTGCTACAACCTTCCATAAACCAAAAAAAAAAAAAAACCAAATTAGGTGATTTGTAATGAATTTGGCAGCTATGGTTTTGCTCTTTTTAGTGATTTCAAAAGAAGAAAAAAAAGTCGCAGCTCTTACATAACATTGGAGAAGAAGCAGAGGAGGTCACAGAGAAGGAAAGGAAGAAGAAGACTTGAGAGAGAGTGAGAGGTTCACCTTCATTCAGTTTCAACCTCTGAGCCTCTACAATATTGACAAACAGTTCAGAACTTCGGATGGAGAGACTCAGCCCGATTGATATGCCTCTCTCAAAAATTTCCTGTTTTATACTAGTTCAATAATGACGTGTTTCTTATCTGAGAACCCTTCAATAGGAGTACTCAGATAAGAATTATTCTGTGTTAAAACATAAAATCCTAGAATCGCCTAATTATTTGTGGAACCTATAACACCCTTGTGGACAGGCAGGATACTAGGCAAAGAAGACAAAACTTGCATGGGCTAACAGGTAAAATATACCTATAATAGGGGTTAGGTGTAATAGAGTTGTTCAAACCAAAGGGGAGCTGGTTTTAACCCAACCGGTGGGAGAGTCCTGGACAGGACAAGCTGGCATGTTAGCTAGACAGAATAGTCATATTTGACTGTTGTGGGTCCCACTTTTGTAATTTGACATAAGGACCTATATTTTATGAGTCTATTATGATAAAATAAGTTAAATAATAATAGTTACATAAGAATTATAGAAATTAAAGTTTAAGTATGTAATTATATATCATACTACTATTAAAAAGTACGTACTCCCTGTCTTTGGTATACTTTTCAAAAAGACAAAAAAACCATTGACATCTACCAAAAAAAAATTTCGGATGTCCAAAAAACCCCTCAAAATGGAAGATGAAAAAAACAATAATTATAAACGTGGAGGAGAAAGGGGGAAGTAATTCTTGCTGTTACTCCTCCTTAAATCTCTCTCTCTCTCTCTCTCTCTCTCTCTCTCTCTCTCTCTCTCTCTCTCTCTATATATTTAAATCTCTATAATTATTTAATAATAAAATAACAAAGGAGGGATATAAAAAAATGGGAGCACAAAGGGGGAGAGAGAGAGAGATAATTAAGTCTATGGAGAGAGATATACAAAAAAAAAAGCTCCTAAAATCTCTCCCTCCATATTTAAATCTCTGATAGGATTTTTCCAAAAGACAAAAAAACCATTGACATCTAGCAAAAAAAAATTTCAAATGACCACAAAAAAAAAAAAATTTAAAAAAACCCCACAAAATGGAAGATGGAAAAAATAATAATTATATATCTCTCTCTCTAAACGTGGACGACAAAGGGGGAAGTAATTCTTGTTATTACTCCTCCATAAATCTCTCTCTCTCTCTCTCTCTCTAAAGGTGGAGGAGAATTAAAAGGGGAGTGACCATTAATTAAAAGGAAAAAAAACCATTGAAATCTACCAAAAATATTCGGATGACCAAAATACCCCTCAAAAAAATTTCAAATGACCAAAAAACCCCTCAAAATGGAAGATAAAAAAAAATAATTATAAACCTGGAGGAGAAAAGGGGAAGTAATTCTTGCTGTTACTTCTCCTTAAATCTCTCTCTCTCTCTCTCTCTCTCTTTCTCTCTCTCTCTCTCTCTCTCTCTCTCTCTCCATATTTAAATCTCTATAATTATTTAATAATAAAATAACAAAGGAGGGATATAAAAAAAGTGGAGCACAAGGGGGAGAGATAGATAATTAAATCTATGGAGAGAGATATACCCCCCCAAAAAAAAGCTCCTAAAATATCTTCCTCCATATTTAAATCTCTTATAGGATTTTTCAAAAAGACAAAAAAATCATTAACATCTACCAAAAAAAAAATTCCAAATGACCACAAAATACCCAAAAAAATCCCAAAAAATCCCTCAAAATGGAAGATGAAAAAAATAATAATTATCTCTCTCTCTCTATCTAAACGTGGAGGAGAAAGGGCGAAGTAATTCTTGCCATTACTCCTTAAATCTCTCTCTCTCTCTCCCTCTCTCTCTCTCTCTCCCCATATTTAAATCTCTATAATTTTTTTTAAATGAATCCCACTCATCCTCACACCCCTCAAAATGGAAGATAAAAATAATAATAATAATAATAATAAAGTCTTTATAATTCTCTCTCTCTCTCTCTCTCTAAACATGGAGGAGAAAAGGGGGATTAATCATTATTTATAATTATTATTATTATTAAGTATTAAAAAAGATAAAAAAAAAATAGGCACATAATAATCCACAATAGGCATGGACTTCAAAGGTCAATATGGAGAGAGAAAGAGGAGAGAGAGAGTGAGAGAGAATTTTCATCAATCCTCTTTATTCGAGTATAATAGTTTTTCCAGTATGAAATTCCTCACTAATTATGCCATTATTTCTCTTTATTTATCTCCTTTCAAATTTTGTATTATCTCTATAACACACTATAACAAGTCTCTCTCTCAGCTCTTAAAATCTTTCTTTTACCTCCTTCAAAACATCTAGCCTCCCTTATGGTTGTAACATTTCTTTCCATCAATTGCTAGGGAAATAAAAAAAATTTCTCTCAATCTTCTTTCACCACTTTCAAAGAGGGAAAGAAAACATGGAGTAGAAAGGGGAGGTAATTATTAATTATTAAGTACTATTAATTTTGTTTCTCTCTCTCCCTCTATAAATTTGTGAAAGCCATGGTGTTTGGTATGATCGAGGCTAGGTTGTTTGATTGTTTCTAAGGAGAAAGCTTATAGGTTAGGGCTTGCATCTATTTTTCTCAGCTCACAATGATACTCATTTGACGAGGTACTGTTTATGTTTTTTTTTTTTTAATGGTTCTATGATTTGGGTTACTATTTTTTCTTTTATTTCTATCATTCCCCACTCCCGGCAGACCCAACTTACCATCAGGAATACCGACGGTGTGAGTAAGACGTGTACCTGTCTTACCAATCTACCAGGATCTCCAATAGCAGTACCTTAACATTTTTATAATCTCACATCACAAACCAACATAAGCAGCGGAATAAGAGTATAGAAGCAGAATTATAAGTAAAATGGGAAAACATCTAATGATAATATAATAGCAATAACCGAATTATTCTGTTACATTCATTTATGACATATACTATAATCTCAAGAAACTATACAATCTATAGCTATATCCAAAAGTTTCAAAATATGATGTACAATCTCACAGTGCAGCGTAAGCACAGTGGTCGCAAGCACAGTCCTGATCATGCTTCTCCCCTTCTGGCATCCATCAGTCGCTCACATCATACTCCGACCTAGAAGATACTGGGTCACCCACCATCGGCACCATGGTACCTGCATCATCATCTAAAAAGGGATGTATATGTAGGGTGAGCTTTCTAACTCTCTCAATAAGGAGTGGGGTCAAGCACATCCAAGCAAGTCAATAGCAGTAATAATTTATGATACAAGATTGCAGAAATTAAACACATAGTCTATGATGCTCGTGATGTAGTTCATTTGTTTATTATCCGCCTAACAATACAAACTAAGTCTTGTAAATGCTACAACGGTGCATTAGGTTGTATCCCTCATCTCGAAAATGACATCAACTATGCAGCGATACAAACCCTAGCCATGATTAGAAGCCTGTTGGTCCCTATATGAGTCCATGGATCGCCTAACAAACCCTTGATAATCCCTCCTGGTAGTCACGGCATTGATAACACATCAGTCATGCCAGATAGGTTCCCGCCTCTGGTAACAATCACATCATACCGTGGGAGTGGCACTTCAGAAAGGCTCATCAAACATACCACAATGGGTTATCCAACACCTCAACCCCTGTTGGCAAGGGTGCGTAGCATAGGGAGTGATACCTAACCACATATATACTACATGCCTTCATAATGATACAGTTAGTACGGATTACACGATACTAGAGAGACCTCAGTCACAAAGTGAAATCCATCTCCAAATACAGTCCCGGGTACACGATATCTGAGAGACCTTGGCCACAAAGTAAAACCTGAGACCGTTTACCTAATCTAGCATACATATCACAGTTGATTATGGACTATGCAACGTCGACAAGACCTCGGCCATGAAGCGTATCCATTTTCAAATGCAGTCTTGGGGTACAAGATACCAGTGAGACCTTGACCACAAAGTATAACCCGTGACTACAACTAACTCTAATGCACATAATCAATGCATGAATACAACATACATATGGCAATCATGGCACCGGTGCCACCTCGGCCACGTAAGATTCCATCTCACACACACAACCAAACACATGGTGATCACAGTACCGGTACCACCTCGGCCACACCAGATCCCGTCATACATCTCCATACAATTCATATCATAATTGTAAAATGATAATTTCAATTAAACATATAATTCTAAGCATGTGAGTAATTTAATAAATAATCAACATTCCAAAAATAAACACAGTCCATCCCTCATCTTGTTGATCTCTGCTTGTTTTAGGGTTCAAGTAAGGCCACTGATCAATCCAATCAATTCTGGCTTTAGGGCACGTGCGCATCACTGTCCTAGACACAAAGGGAATCGTACATCAATACACATTGAGAGCATCTGGAGGGACCTACACAAGTGACCCCCAAAATGTACAAACACTGTCTCCCAATGATAGTAATGTCACCGGAAACAACCATCGGAAACAGGGCCTTTCCACCAAAAATATCAGACTCATTTCTAGTGGAGGTGACAGAGAGCACATAAGGCCCCATATTCACCGAAAATATGCCACCGAAAATAGACCCAATGGATCTGGTGGACTGTTTCTGGTGGTTGTACAGGGTAATTTAATAATTTGGGGCTTTTCAGCTCAGGCCCGATTATTAGGATTTGTTCCATGGAGTTTGTAGGGGTTGTCCCTAGCATCATTCTAAGCTAAAAAAATTCCAATTCCCCCAAGCCATTTGGGAGATACGTTGATTGAACGATCGAAACCCTAGTTGTTCTTTTGGTATTACATGTTAGCGGAGCTCACCAAGCTTGGTTTGAGCTCGGCAACAACACCGGGAGGGTAGAACACCCATCCTATAAACCTAACATGGTGTGTACACTAAGATTCCATCCATAACTAGCTTTGTCTAGGTCAAAATGAAGAGAGAGAGTGGCATAGGAGGTTGAACTTACCTCCGGCAGCGATTTCGGCAACAAGGCGGTAGCCAACACCAAGGTAGGCCTCCAATCCCCTCCTTCTTCCTCTTCTTCTTGCTTCCTCTCCTCTTTCTCTCCTCTCCTACATTGAGCACAAGGGAAATGAGGAAATGAATCCTTATTTCCCAACTTATAACTTACGTGGGCCTTAGGGTCTATTTGGTTTGGGCCTCTTTTGAACCAATCGGGTTAAAATGAGTTTTGGGACACAAAGACCCACACATTTAGATCCATAAGGTGTTCACAACAAAAGGAAGGTGTGGAGGATGATTTGGGATCATCCGAAACCATTTATGATGTGAGTGGTGGGACCCATGGGCATCGGAACCTTGACACCAGCGTGTGGACCCACCAAAAACAGGCACTGGATTCATGTCTAAGCTGCTTCCAATGGCTTGTTTCTTGTGGCTATCTTACAGTTCCATGGTTGGTCTCATACGGGTGGTTGCCCTTGGACATGCCCAAGGCTTTTTAACAATTATGATGCGTGCCGAAAATCGAGTGTGGGGAGTCAGGTCACTTACCATCTGGGATCGAAAGGTATGAAACCTCTCTAGTTGGACAGGCACGCAATGCATGACAGGTGGGGTCATCTCTACCCCTTCGACAATGCGAACTGCAAGCCAAAACCTGGTCGTACTTCTGATCTCTTATCTGAGGCCTATCACAACAGTTTAAATTAGACCGGATTAGGGCATAGGTGTAACATTCCCCCCACTTTACAAGAATTTCGTCCTCGAAATTGAACATACCTAGCAAATCAAACAATCCAGGATACTACTTCATCATTTCATCTTCTCGCTCCTAGGATGCTTCCTATTCTGGGTGGTTCATCCATTTCACTTTGACGAAGGAAACGGTGCGGTTGCGAAGAACATGGTCCTTCTGATCAATAATCTTCTCCGGATACTCCACGTAGGAAAAATCCTCATCCAACTCACTGGGTATGTAAGTCAAAATGTGAGTGGGGTTAGGAATGTACTTCCTCAACATAGGTATATGGAAGACATTATGTGTATCTTCCAACTCTGGCGGTAAAGCTATCCACTAAGCTATCAGTCCAATCCTCTCTAGTACATCATACGGTCCCATAAACCTTGGACTGAGCTTCCCCTTTTTGTTGAACCGCATCACCCCGTTAACTGGGGAGATCCATAAGAAGACCTTGTCTCCAACACCAAACTCCAGATGTTTCCTTTTGACATCTGTGTAGCTTTTCTACCTAGACTAAGCTGCCTTGATCCTTTCTCTGATCACATTCACTTTCTCACTTGAAGCCTGTATCAAGTCCGGACCCAAAATATGCCGCGCACCAACCTCATCCCAATAGAGTGGAGTTCGACATTTCTTGCCATACTATGACTCAAATGGGGACATCCCGATAGTGGCCTGATAATTGTTGTTGTAGGAGAACTTAATAAGGAAAATGTGCTCATCCTAACTATAACTCATATCCAAGGCACATGCTCAAAGTAGGTCCTCTAATTTCTGAATAGTCCTCTCCGATTGACCATCGGTCTGAGGGTGAAAGGCAGTGTTGAAAGCCAACTGTGTGCCCATAGCCTTCTGCACATATGTCCAAAACTTCAAAGTGAACTTGGGATCTCGATCAGAGATGATACTAACTGGTACACCATGCAACCTGATGATGTTATCAATATACGACTTGGCCAACTTGTCCATAGAAAGTGTAACCTTGATTGGGATAAAGTGAGCTGCTTTGGTCAAGTGGTCCACAACTACCCAAATGGCATCCATACCGTTCTGTGTACAGGGTAGGCCTATGACAAAGTCCATGGTAATATTCTCCCATTTCCATTCTAGAATAGGTAGGGACTATAATAACCCATGGGGCCTCTATCTCTCAGCTTTGACTTACTGGCATATGAGGCATCTAGACACATGCATGGCTACATCATTCTTCATTCCTTTCCACTAGTAGGAGACCTTGAGATCCTTGTACATTTTAGTACTGCCATGATGAATGGAGTATGGAGAGCTATGTGCCTCTCTCAAAATTATGTCTCTCAAATCACCATCACTGGGCACACACAACCTCCTTTTGAACTTGAGAATCTAACTTTCAGTCACCGAGAAATTTGGGTCCTTTTGGGTTCCTTCCTGGCATTCTACTATTAGCTTCTGCAACTCAGCATCAGTAACCTGAGCTGCAGTGATCCTATCCACCAAACTAGGTTGTACCACTAATGATGATAGTGACAAGTGACACCCTCTACTAATAGTTCTAAGTCTAGTTTCCTCGTCTCCTCTAAGAGATACCCATTGGTGGTTAGTGATGCAAAAGTCAGTGATTGGGATTTGTAACTAAGTGTATCGGCTACCATATTGGCCTTTCCTGGGTGATAGTGGGTAGTACAATCATAATCTTTCATCAGCTCTAACCAATACCTCAGCCTAATGTTGAGCTCTTTTTGGGTGAAGAAGTACTTCAGGCTCTTATGGTCACTGAAGAGCTCAAAACCTTCTCACCATACAGGTATTGTCTCCAGATTTTCAGGGCAAAAATCACAGCTGCCAACTCTAAATCATAGGTGGGGTAGTTCCTCTCATAATCCTTTAACTGACGGAATGCATAAGCAATGAATTTCATGTGCTACATTAATACACAACCCAATCCCAGCTTGGAGGCATCACTATACACAACCATACCACCTATACCGATCGGAATAGTCAAAACTAGAGCTGATACCAACATTTGCATTAGCTCTTTGAAGCTTTTCTCATAAGCATCAGACCACTCAAATTTTGCACCCTTCCGTGTGAGCCAAGTCATCAGAGTAGCAATGCGAGAGAAGTTCTCAATAAACCACCTGTAGTATCTGGCCAATTCTAGAAAACTACGTATTTCTACTACACTCTTGGGAGTCTCCCATTCCAAAACTGCCTTCACCTTGCCTGGGTCAACCTCTATACCCTTGGCTAAAACAATGTGGCCTAGGAATGCCACCAATGACAACCAAAACTCGCACTTGCTGAATTTGGCATAGAGTTGCTTCTTCCTCAGCCGTTGCAGTACTAACCTTAGGTGAACAGTATGTTCCTCTGCACTTTTGGAGTACAAAATGTCATTAATGAATACTATCACAAACTTGTCTAAGACATCCTAGAATACCCGGTTCATCAAATAAATAATTGCAGTCGGTGTATTGGTTAACCTAAATGACATTACCAAGAATTCATAATGTCCACACCTTGATCTGAAGGCTGTCTTACTGACATCACTATCCTTCATCCTGAGCTGGTGGTAGCCTGATCTAAGGTCTATCTTAGAGAACACCTTAGCACCATGCAATTGATCAAACAAATCATCTATCCTTGGCAAAGGATACTACTTCTTGATGTTTAGCTTATTAAGCTCTTGGTAATCAATGCACAATCTCATACTTCTGTCTTTCTTCTTGACAAATAATACCGGTGCTCCCCATGGAGATACACTAGGTCTAATGAATCCCTTCTTCAAAAGGTCTTGAAGTTGCACCTGTAATTCCTTCAACTCTATGGGGGCCATACGATAAGGGGCCTTTGACACTAGTGCCAAGCCGGGGAGTAAGTCTATAGCAAATTTTGTCTCGCGGTCTGGGGGTAAACTTTTCAAGTCATTGAGGAATACTTAGGAAAATTCCCTCACCACATCTAGCTCAGTCAATGGTCTAATCTCTACCTCAATATCCATCACAAATGCTAAGTAGCCTTGACATCCCTTATCCAATAGCTTCTTCATCTGGAGTGCGGATATGATAAGTTTCTTGGGTTTCTTGGGCTTATCCCCTTGGAACACAAACTCATCATCATCACGAGGTTTGAAAATGATAACCTTCTCTACACATAGCACACTGGCTCTATATGCGGATAACCAGTCCATTCCTAAAATCACGTCGAAGTCATATCCAACTCGATCAAGTGAGCATTCAACTCATGATCACCTATGGTCACTGGACAACGCTCATAAACATTGTTTAAACCCACCACAGTTCCTGTAGGGGTGCTCACATTGAGTCAATCCCTTAGGTAGAATTTTCATCTTCTTTGCAAATGCCTGTGACACGAATGAATATGAGACTCCTGAGTTAAATAACACATGTTTAGGCAATAATGATATCAATAATGTACTTGTCACTACACCAGGAGTAGCCTCAGTATCTTTTGCAGTCATAGTAAATACTCTGCCCTATGATCTCTGGCCCTGTAGGGGTTGTGCTGGTCTAGGGGTTGAATATGTCTGCTGGGGCCTAGGTGGCATAGTGTAGGGTGCATCACTTGGCCTTCGGTGGGGGCATGTCCTTGTCATGTAGCCCTGTTGATCATAATGAAAACATCTAGGGCTCGATCCTGAAGACTGAGATACAGCACTAGATCGGGAGCGCTGGGAAGTCTGACTAGTATCATGCCTCCTAAATTGCACTAGAGTTGGTTGATATAAGGCACTTAGAAAGGTTTGATGCTTCCCCTAGAATCAATAGATCCTATTGGCCTCTTTCCCATTCCTTACTGAGCAGTGTAGTTATCCCTATGCAGGTCTTCAATAGACTTGGCTACCTGGACCACCTCAGCATAGGTTTACAGTTTCAACCCCACAATAGTTGACTCAATACCTGGCCTTAGCCCTTTCTCAAACTTCTTTGCCTTGGCTATCACCTCTAAGATTCTGAGGAGCAAAATGGAATAGCTCCTCAAAGCATTGTTGATATTCGAGCACAAACCAAGAACCTTGAACCAACTGAGAGAACTCACTCGCTCTCCTATCTTGGAAGCTTTCTAAAAAATAGTTCCCAAAGAAGGCCCTTTAAAGTCTGCCCAAGTGGGGTTCGGGTTACAAGCCCTCAGAATAGGCTCGGTGGCACTCCACCAATCATCTGCTTCATTTTGTAACTAATAGCCCGCACATAAATTTTTCTCCTCATCAGTGTAGCCCATCAGTCTAAAAACCTTCTCCATTCAACCAATCCATCTTAATGGGTACAACGGGTCTTGTCCCACCTTGGAGAAACATGGGGACCTAAGTCGTTGAAACTTCTCCATCATTTTTGTCAAGTCTATCCAGCCCTCTACATGGGCTTGAGCTTGTTCCGGCATCGAATCTTACACATGCCCATGCACTTGTGCCCCACTAGATGTTTGAAGGGTAGCCGATCTAGAGGGTATTGGAATGGGTGTCGATGGAGTAGGTGGTACGGGCAATGCACTGCAGACTTCCATTGCCACCTGGATCCTGTCATCGATCGGGGTTATAAACTAGTTTTGCCTTTCCTCAACTTCCTACATCATGTTATTTATGATAGATGCCACATCCTGGGATGTAAGTACAAGCGGAGCCGGAGGTGTATTATGGAGTCTACCCCGATTCTGTGCAGGGGAAGCAGGAGCTAACGGACGTGATTGGGATCAGGATTGGGTGTTCTGACATGACATGATTCCTGTGAAGGAATCCGATTAGTGCACATGCATAAAAAAGTTGTATGTAAATGGAACACATGCATACATAGTGGGTCCCACACGTATACAATTGGTATAATTAGGGTTAGAGCATGCATAAGGGGTCCACACGTATTAAAATCTGATCACGCACACATCCCAAAGAGACACCATTTAAGGAACTAAAATAAAATCCCAGATTGGAAAAAAAAATAAAATGACTTATTTTCCAAAAGAGTCCACCGGAAACAGGGAGTCAAATCATCCGAAATATGGCTTAATCCACCGGAAATATCAGTCATATTTTTGGTGGGAAAAACAGAGGCAAAAACCCAACTTTTATTTTCACTGAAAACAGGCACCAGAAGCATGCCCAGTGTTTCTGGTGGCACCAAATCGGCCATAAATAGGCTCGACTCTTGTATTATTCACACAAAACCCTATTTACTCTTGTGAGAAAGATGTGAAAATGGCCAAGGAGTCTTTTGCTACCCATTCCCTACCTTCCTCTCGCTATTTCATGATCGATCGGTGCCGTATTTGTATCCAAGGTATGTTTTCTCTCTCTACAACCTAGTTTTTGTGATTTTCTTCTCTGCGAGTTTTGTATTCAACCATTTAACTAGGTTTTCCATTCCAAATCCTAAGGAATCATCTTACAACGATGTCTGGATGCCGTGTACGTACCTGACGTGCTCTTATACAAGAGGAGCAAGACATCGCCATTCAGTTCAACCCAGTCTTGTTTCATTTTGTGGTTGAGCGTGACTGTTGGAAATTCTTTGAGTATCGTAACTTAGACCTAGAAGTTTATGTGAGGACCAACAACTTCTATGTGTTCCATCTTCATCAACGGTTTGAGGAGATCGGGTATCGCATCCTGAAAACCAACAGATACTACTACCCCACATTGGTCAAGCTATTCTACTCCAACATAGAATGCGTGAACCAGGGTACCGTAGAGATGCAAATCACCTCCTATGTGAAGGGGGTGGAGATCTCCTTTGACATGGGGCAGTTGGCCAATATTCTGATGGTTAGCAATATCGATGACCTAGTGTACTGCCCACCTCGGACTCTGGCATATGAATTTCAGAGTCCCGATACCTTTCAGGAGATCAATGACATGCTGACTAAGGAAGCCAAGGGAAGGAACCATTCATTCAACTATTTTGCTACTCCAAAGGTTGTCTGTCGTACGATTCAACTGAATGTCCTCCCCACCTGTGGACATTATAGTAAGGTATCCGCCCTACAAGCCTATGTGACATACTACGTGTACATGGGGGCAGAGACACATCTTTCTTACCTCCTAATATGGACCATGGTAATTCGGTATAAGGGGCAGGATCGCCGAGTAGGGAACCCATGCTACGAGAGGATATTGATTGACATCTTCTGCCGCTTTGGGGTAGACTTGGAGGGTGAGGCATGCTTCGATGAAGAGGTCATAGACTTCAACCAAGATTCTCTGAGGAAGATGACGTAGATCTATAGGAGGTGACTCCTATTCCAGGAGAGGGTCAGCAGCCTATGGAGGTAGATGGTGGCGGTGCCGGTGATCTTGGTGGTGTAAGAGGAGAAGTTGTTGGGGTTGGTGGGGCTCCATCACCTGATACCCAGGCAATGGGTTCTATGGAAGCTTATACATCTCAGAGCACTAGGGGTGCAAGGCCTTACAGTCTCAATGATGTTATGGCCTATCTGGATACCACTATATCACTAATGAGGAGCACAGATGGCCGCCTCGAGAGCATGGACATGACCTATTGTCTTATGGACAATAGAGTGGCCTCCCTAGAGGCACAAATGCAGGCGATGGTCTTCCATCTTGGTATTTTGGTGCCTCCTCCAGGAACGCATGGTCTAAACCAGGCTCAGGGCCAAGGATAGAACCAGTAGCAATAGCAGCAAGAGTAGTGGTATGTTTGCCACTGTAGTTTTTCTAAGATTTTCCTTTTTATGTTTTATTTGAGTTTAAATTTTTTGGATTAGTTGAACTTTTACATTTTGTCATTTGCTTCAACTATTTGATTTCCTAGACTTAGGCTAGTTAGGATTTGCTTCTTTCAGTACTTTATTTTCCTTGTGAAAAGTGTAAGCTATATATTCAAGTTCTCTATTACAATGAAACGACTTTAATACCTAAACTTGTCTCCTAATTATGTAATTTCTATTATTGTTGACTTGAGATTTTTATTCAATCCTAATTTTCCCAAAATCATGGTCTGACTGAGATTGTGAGTTAAGGCAGAGCATCACGCTCTGATACCATAGCTGTCACACCCCATTCTCGGCAGACCTAACTTACCATCAGGAATACTGGTTGTGTCAGTAAGACACGTACCTGTCTTACCAATCAACTATATCTCTGATAGTAGTATCTTAACATTTTCACAAACTCATATCACAAACTAAAAAAAGCAACGGAATCAGAGTATAGTAGCAGAATTATAAGTAAAATGGGGAAACAACTAATGGTAATATAATAACAATAATTAAGTTATTCTGTTACATTCATCCATGACATATACTATAATCTCAAGAAAATATACAATCCACAGCTATATCCAAAAGTATCAAAATATGATGTACAATCTCACGGTGTGGCATAAGCACAGTGGCGCAAGCACAGTCCTAATCGTTGGCATTCACCAGTCGCTCACACCATACTCTGACCCAGAAGATACTGGGTTACCCGCCATCAGCACCACGATACCTACATCATCATCTAAAAAGGGGTGTATACATGGGGTGAGCTTTCCAACTCGCTTAGTGAGGGGTGGGGTCAAGCACATCCAAGCAAGTCAATAGCAGTAATAATTTATGATGCATGATTACGGAAATTAAACACATAGTCCATGATGCTCGTGATGTAGTTCATTTGTTTATTATCCACCTAACAATACAAACTAAGTCTAGTAAATGCTACTACGGCATATTAGGCTGTATCCCTCATCTCAAAAATGACATCGAGTACAAGTGATATAGACCCTAACCGTGATTAGAAGCCTGTCGGTCCCCATATGCATCCATGGATCACCCAGCTAACCCCCTGATAACCCCCTCCTAGCAGTCACAGCACCGGTAACACATCGGCCACACCGGATAGGTTCCTGCCTCTGACAATAGTTACATCGTAAAGCAGGAGTGGCACTTCGGAAAGGCTTATCAAACATACCACAATGGGTTATTCAAAACCTCAACCTCTGTTGGAAAGGGTGCGTAGCATAAGGAGTGATACCTAACCACATATATACTACATGCCTTCATAATGATACAGTTAGTACGGATTACACGATACCAGAGAGACCTTGGCCACAAAGTGAAATCCATCTCCAAATACAGTCTCGGGTATACGATACTAGAGAGACCTTGGCCACAAAGTGAAACCCAAGACCGTTTACCTAATCTAGTATACATATCACAGTTGATTATGGACTAAGCAACACCGACAAGACCTCGGCCACGAAGCGTATCCATTTCCAAATACAGTCCCGGGGTACACGATACAAATGAGACCTTGGCCACAAAGTGTAACCCTTGACTACAACTAATTCTAATGCACATAATCAATGCATGAATGCAACATACATACGGTAATCATGGCACCAGTACCACCTCGGCCACGTTGGATTCTGTCTCACACACACAACTAAACACACAGCGATCACTGTACTGGTACCACCTTAGCCACATCGGATCCCATCATACATCTCCATACAATTCATATCATGATCGTAAAATGACAATTTCAATTAAACATATAATTCTAAGCATGTGAGAAATTTAATAAATAAAAAACATTCCAAAAATAAACACAGTCCATCCCTCACCTTGTTGATCTCTATTTGTTTTAGGGTTCAAGTAAGGCCACCAATCAATCCAATCAATTCTGGCTTTGGGGTACGTGCATGTCACTATCATAGACACAAATAGAATCGTACATCAGTACGCGTCGGGAGCATCGGTAGGGACCTACACAAGTCACCCCCAAAATGTACAGGCACTATCTCCCAATGACAGTAATGTCACCGGAAATAGGGCATTTCTACTAGAAATATTAGACCTGTTTCTAGTGAAGGTGATAGAGAGCATATAAGGCTCCATTTCCATTGGAAATATGCCACTGGAAATAGACCCAGTGGATCCGGTGGGCTGTATCCACTGGTTGTACAAGGCAGTCTAACAATTTGGGGCTTTCTAGCTTGGGCCCGATTGTCAGGATTTGTTCCATGAACTTTGTAGAAGATGTCCCTAGCATCATTCTAAGGCAAGAAAATTCCAATTCCTCTAAGTCATTTGGGAGATACATTGATCAAACGATCGAAATCCTAGTTGGTCTTTTGGCATTATATGTTGTCGAAGCTCACCGGTCTTGGTTTGAGCTCGGTAACAACACCAGGAGGGTAGAACACCCATCCTACAAACCCTAACATGGTGTATACAATAAGATTCTATTCATACCTAGCTTTTTCTAGGTCGAAATGAAGAGAGAGAGTGGCATGGGAGGTTGTACTTACCTCCGGCAGTGATTCTGGCAACAAGGCGGCAGCCGGCACCAAGGCAGGCCTCCAATCTCCTCCTTCTTCCTCTTCGTCTTCCTTCCTCTCCCCTTTCTCTCCTCTCCTATGTTGGGCACAAGGGAAATGAGGATTTCCCAACTTATAACTTAAGTAGGCCTCAGGGTCTGTTTGGTTTGGGCCTCTTTTGAACCAATCGGGTTAAAATGAGTTTCGGGCCACAAGGACCTGCACATTTAGGTCCATAAGGTGTTTACATCAAGGGAAAGGTGTGGAGGATGATTTGGGATCATCCGAAACCATTTACGATGTGAGTGGGGGGACCCATAGGCATCAGAACCTCGACAGCAGCTTGTGGACCCACTAAAAACATGCATCAGATTCATGCCCAGGCTGCTTCCGATGGCTTATATCTGGTGGTCAAGATAGCTTGCTATCCCATGGTTGGTCTTGCACTGGTGATTGCCCTCAGACATGCCCAAGGCTTTTAGGTAATTATGATGCGTGTCAAAAATCAAGTGTCAGGAGTCGAGTCACTTACCGCCTAGAATCAGAAGGTATGAATCCCCTCCAATTAGATAGGCACACAATGTACGAACATGTGGGGTCATCTCTACCCCTTCAGCAATGCACAACCATGAGCTAAAACCTGGTCGTACTTCTGATCTCCGATCCGAGGCTTGTCTCCTCCAATTTTTTATTTCCTCCAATCCCTGATTATTAGAAAAAAAAAAAAAAAAAAAAGAGAGTGAATCCCTCCAATTCATGCATAGGTTTTATAGAGGATTAGAACCGTTAAAAGAAAAAAAAAAACAAATATAAGTTCAAATCGATGCCATCTTATATCTTTGAATCTCAATACAAATGAAACATAGTAAAGTAAAAAATTTCTCATTTCCTGGTCAACCCTTTGAATGTTGAATCATTGCAAGGTTCAAATACCCATCTTTATAAATCTCTCTCTTTCTCTCTCAAATTGGGGAATTTAGATTTGAACTCTCACTGCTTTGAATCCCAATTTGAAATCACATATTTTTTGAAGAGATATTTCATTGTAGATTAGACTCCAAAAACAAGAAATTTCTCATGAATCCAAATTAGTTGTCGAGAGGTTGAAGACAACCTCAATTCCTAGATGTCTTTATTCCTTTTTTATTTTTTTTTTTTCTTCTTGGTTTTTCATTTATACCCTTCATCTTTTATTTTAATTCAGCCTTCATTCTTACTTTTTATTACTACCAAATCTGTCCCTATTCTTTAAATTGGAATTCCTTTTAAGTCCTAACTCCCCCTTGGTATCAAATCTGAGGAAATAACTCCAATTACCTCGCATGCAAGTTCCAATTTTCCCAAACAAGTGCAAATTCTAAATTGATGTGATCCCATACCCACCAAGAGAAAAATATCGTCCAATGGTTCAGTATATAATCCATGCAATCCTGGATTAAAACCCAATACTGGCCACATGATGCAGTTGGGCGATGGAAGGGATCTCTTTGATTTGGGAATTTTCCTATTTACTTTCCCTTTTGGTTTAGAAATTAGTTTGATAGTATTTTAATTTAAATTGGATTTTTATTTTAGTTGCTATGTAGGTTAGTTTCCATTAACTGTTTGATTCTTCCCTTATATTAGTCATGTAATGGATGGAGGAACTCAGTTTTAGACTTGATGAATAGAAATTTGGTTGAAAGTTTCTTTTTTTGGTTTTGAAACCATGGCTTCCGATTCCCTCTTCTGCTTTCTTTGAAATTTTCCAATCTCTTCTCTTCCATTCTTTTACTTCCCCTTTATTTCTTCTCCTTTCTTTTTTTAAAATTTCTAGTTTTCTTCCCTTACCCTATTCCGGTGACAGCACCATATCTGAAAGGAGGCATCACTGCAGCTTTGTCTCCAATCGATTGACTCTAGGATTTGGGTTGAAGGTAGCCTATACCTAGGCGACTGTGCCCCTCTGAGATTCTGATATTCACGCCTCTCCTGTGGTGAGAAACCAAATTGAGACACTGATTTGAACCCTAACTTCTGCCAGGTCCAGATTCAGAATTTTCTCTCAAGCCTAATATTCTATAATATGGATGGGTATTGGTTCGTGTTCAGAGCCCATGGGGTTAGCAATGTAGGACTGAGTTTCCAGCATGGTTGGGGTTCTTAAGAGAAGGTTATCCCAACGGAAATCAAACCATTTGCCTTATGGTTTTGTTGAATCGTGAGGTTGAGGATGACTAAGTTTGAAAACTTCACATGAGGTCAGAATTTTTATCATTCTCAGAAAACCCCTTTTTTTCTGAAGTTCTGTTTCTTACTATCTCTAGTCTGAATTTAATTTTCAGAATTTTTTAATCCCTATTTCATCCCTAGTCACTTATTTCCTCTAAAGGGGTCCTAGATTCCTTATTGAAATTACCAGTTTGCCACTGCTTTGTTTAAGATTGATTTAATAGCTCCTTTGTGGGCCCATAAGCGATCCGATTTCGACTATTGGAACCCGAATTTGCATCACCACATTGATGGAACAACCCAAACAAAAGAATACTCAAAATATGGCAATAACAATAGACAATGGCAATTTTTTAATATATTAAGATCTCAATGGAGAGCAGCAGGATGGTAATTAAATAGAATCTTTAAAGGACACTTTATAAGACAAAAAGGAATAAAGACATCCATGAATTGAGGTTGTCTCCAACCTCTCGATAGCAACATGGTGGAGAACCCTACTGGTTTCAGTACTTCGAACACCTTCATACGATTGGCGTTTAACCTGAAGTTTCAGGTACAATATCGCAATATCAATAACTTGAAGAACGATATAAGTAAGAACATGACATGGGTAACTCGAATGCATGGGAGAATGAATGAATGATCAGCCAACTTATAGTTTATTATTCTGATGTATGCATATCTCACTTTCACTTGTGTGATATGGATCTTTACCCAATATACACCTATATTAAACCAAAGATGGTGTCTTTTTCATTCTTGCCTTATAAACTACATATACATGAACCTTTTTTATTTTGTGTTTTTTTTTTTTTTTTTTGGTGAAAAGATACATGAACTCAGATTGAGATATCTTTATCAGAACAAGTTTTGCTAAATATCTAAGCTGTTGTTTTTTCGTTCTGAAACCGTTTATGAAACAGGTTTACCAAACACCATTTATTAGGAAAAAAACTAAATTTTAACACAAAAATGGAAAATTCTGGTTTTGATATGAAACATCATTCTTGGAACAGAAACGTTACCAAACACAACCTCGACATAATCCAACTAATCAAGTATGACTAAAGTATGGAACACAAAAAAACAAGGTAGAGAAGAACTGGAGAAATAAAGTAGATTGGGTAATGTGTGGTATTCATTTGTTTCAGTTGTTCTCCTTATGTTTTCTGACATTGCTTCAAAAAATTTATCCCATAATATTTTTAGCAACACATGGCTCACAATGAACAATTATCACTGCAAAAAGTTTACGAACGATCTTTGGAATTTGAAAGTGAGCTGAATCTTTCAAACTTTCTTGCCTTTGAAAATCAACTAAAAATGGTGAAATATGGATTCACAATTGAAGTTTGGGTATCTACAATTAGGATGGTAATAATGAAAGGAAACTTTTTGCCAATGGAAATCAAATAAAAATGGTAAAATATAGATTCGAAAGAAGAAAAACTATTGAGGTTCAATTATGTACAATTATATATATATATATATATATATATATATTTTGTTAGAAATTATCTAGAACCATGACATGATATTATGGGAAAAAAATTAACTTACCTAAATTAAATGAAAATGGTAAATATGGGATCACAAGAAGGAAAACTACAGAGGTTCGGGTATCTACATCATGATATCAAGAATAAAAAGCAAACAAAGAATAAAATTAATCAACACTTCGACATTGGCTCAATATATTTAAAAACAAGGCTACAATTTTACAAATTAAGAGATGCCGATGCACAAAGCCAGGGTGCTTTGCCTTTCTAGAAAACACAACTTTTTTTTTTTTTATTCAATACCAGCATCAAAATGGATTGATTAACTTGATAAAGAAAGCAGACATAGTGAGGGTTAAATTTTTTCTCTAGGATACCAAGATTTGTAAGTGGATAGTAACAATGATGAACATTAATGCTCCCCCTCAATATATCATAGTAATGGTTTCCAAGATGTTTTATTCTTGAATGTCCTTGTAATGGTTATAATTCTAATGTGTAAGTATACACGTGCATTTGCATGTGCAAGTTTGCTAGTATATGTATATATATATATATATATATGACATTATGTAAGTAATATACATATAATATATTTATTATATTCATAGTGGGAGCAACTCCCCACTAAGGGAGAAGGGGTTATATAAATAGGCCACCACCGACCTTAGTTGAAGAAGAGAAGGAGAAGAGAGAAGAGGAGGAGATTAAGAAGGAAATCGATCATCTACGGCAACAGTTGAAGAATTCTGCTAATAGGTAAGGGATCTAACTTGTATGAACCTAAATGGGGAGAAAATTTTCAGAAATTGGAAGCTAGATTGGGCCGATTTGGCTCAAATAAGAGGATAAAGTAGAAATCTGGAAATTTCAGCAAGTTTATGTTTGATTTACTATTTCCTTGATGAAATAAATTGAAAGGGGCCTTAAAATCTGAAATGGGTTATATGCATCATGGCCGATTGGGACTGAAAGACCAAGAATTCACATAAAATTTCTTCAAACATAAAACTTCTTGTAATTAAGGTGAAATCCCACTTTGAATTTACTATTCTAAGGTCTAAGAGTTGCATGCAAAGTGAAATTGGGGATGAATTATTATATGCATGCATGTTTAAGTTGGGAGTTGATCATCAAATTAGAGGTTGGGTACTGAAATCCCACCTTAATTTTACTGTTTTAAGGTTTAAAGACACATGCAAGATGAATTGAAGGCTTGATTCTATGCATGCATGAAGAATTGGACATGGATTTTTTAAATTGGGAGACAAAATATTGTTATTCCACCTTTTATTTCATAATTTCATATAGGAAGTTGGTTCAATTGGGAGAAATCTGAAATTTCAGCTGAAATTACATGAATAAGTTGAGAAATTAAAAATTGGAATGATGAATGGACTAAAAAAGGATTTAAATTGGGTTTTGTACTGTTATGTAGTAATCAGAACCCCAAAATAGAGAGGTGTACAGTAATTACAGAGTTAAAATTCTGCAGAACACTGGCAAAATCAAAATTCTTCAGAAAAAGGACAATAGGCGGGAGACCACAGGCCGACCGGTTGGTCCCAGTGTCTCCAGCCAGTTGAGCTTTCAGAGGCTAGAAAGGCCATTGTACTGCCCTGTACTCTATTAAACCTACTAAAGACATGGAATAAGGACAATATAGCCCTTAACTAATGATTTATTCATGGATTTCAATCTTAAAAATTATGAAATTGAATAGGGTTTCTACTTGAACAGAAATTAATAAAAGGGAATGGGAATAAGAATAACCAATTAAATTGAATTAACAATAGGAATTTAGTTATATACTTGATAACCAAAGTATGTTTTGCAATAGGGAAATTGAATTGCGGTGCAAGAATCTACCCAACTTAGAGAAGTGACTTGTCTAACCCAGACTACCAAGGTGAGTGGGTGCCCCGGCCTCTTCTTTTGGAGTGTTTCTTATATTTTTCCTTTTTCTTGTCTTGTATGTTCATGCATCAATTGGTTGTCATTGTGCATTATTTTCTTATACTGATTATCTAAATGATGGATGGTGAACTGATGGACTTGAGATCTGTAAGGTAAGTCAGGTAAGATTGGGACACGTGTAGATGCCTATGAAATTGTGTGTTTGTAGTTCTATGGATGAAATTCACAGTTATAACTATGAAATTAACAGTCTGGGCCCGGTGTGGCCGAGGTACATTTCCGGTACCATAGGCCCAGAGGTTAGTAGCATAGTTATGATTGTGACTTTGATAGTCTAGGGCGTGGTGTGGCCGAGGTGCTTTTTTGGTACTGTGGGTCTAGAGGTCAGAGGATGTGTGTTGTGTGATAGGTAGTAATGATTGTAACATCGATGGTCAGAGGCATAGTGTGGCCAATCGTGGGCTTAGAAGTTGGTATTACAGTGATGGCCACTGATATATGATTGGATGCATACAGAATGCATGATTAGGATTCATAGACTCGGGTGCTACGCCCCTTTCCAGTAGGCTGATCCCAAGGTGGTGATGAAGCACGGGTGACCGATGGATTTTCTGAGACTGTTGCTGCATGCCCCACAGTATGGGTGACCAATGGGTTTTTCCAGACCGTGACTGCTCGACAGCTCGGGTGACTGATGGGTTTTCTAGGACCAGGGATACGAGCTATGTTGTTGTAGCACTGATACCTTGGACTTAGCAACTTTTGCTAAGTAATGTATAATAAAACTGGATCATGAGCATCATATGATTTGTCAAGCATGCATTGCATCATTTGTTCTAGGTTTGCTTGAATATGCATGGCATTCTTTATTTGCTTGTACTTGCATTATTTGTCTGCTTATGCTTACATTATTTGTTTGCGTGTACATGCCTACCCCCACCCCTCACTAAGCATACCCATGCTCACCCCTCACATTTACCTTTCCAAATGCCAAGGCTACATCCCTTGTGATATACTATTTTTAGATGATGGAAACCTGTGCTGAGGTAGGATTGGACTTTAGCAGCGGTTGTGAAGCTTATGTCAGTGAGATGTCAGGATTTGATGGGCTTCACTATTATTCAGTTCTTCCTTCTTGATGTATACATATTATGGATGTGTAGTAAGTAGCATTGTAGCCTACGGTTGTATTCAGATTTGCAATTTGTATAATGTTATTTATCACTTTAGTACATCACTAGTGATATTTATGAGATTTTATTAGCATACTCTGATTTTAGTTGTGATCTTGTTGGCATTTGTGAAATTAAGATTGTCACACCCCATTCACACAGAATTGGGCCGGTGACCGAGTTAACTCCGGTTAACCCAAAACCTACTAGGATCATCTGATACAGTACCTCACCACAGCATATCCACATCTAAGATAAGTATTCAAAAGTTTAGCGGAAGACTTAAATTACCTGTAATTATCCCCGATATACTTGATACCCAAATTGTAGTATATAGCTAAGTACATATGGGCCCGCGAGTATGATATTTACACAAAAGGAATAACAATTTACATATCAAGTACACAAAGGGGAGGTCATCATAAATCAAAAAGTGAAATCCTCTATGGTGTCATTACTGCGGTCCCGTAGGATAGCCCTCGCACATGCAATCAGCACCGTGTTCATACTCCTCAGGGACCCACCAATCCTCAACAGGAAACTCGACTATGGGGCTTGACTCCTGATCTTCAGGCAGGTGACTTGTAAAATCATCTAAAAGAGGTGTGCACGTGGGGTGAGCACACTAGCTCAATAAGTGAGAAGAAAGACCACACAAACATTCACATCCATATGCACTATATGTAATGCAATTCATTTTAATCTTATCCACCTACACAACATTACTAAGTCTTAGGTTATGTGCTACTCACGACCACAGTGCAAGTATGCCCCGGGTACGAGCCGCGAACTCCATCCCGCGATACGCCCATAGGGTTTTCGGAGAAGGCCCACCGTGAGTACTCTAAAAATTAAAGCATGCCGACCACCAGCTCTCAACATAAAATTAAGGGTAATTTACAACGCCACCCCCTGGAGAATACCAGTATTATAGGAACACCCCCTCTATTTCACCAAATTAAAATCAGGCCCCCTACCGTCAGTTACTGTTAAATCAAGAGTTAAAATGACCGTTCTACCCTCCCTATTCACTAAAAACTCAAGTTGTAAGCTGATGGCGGATCGGGGAGATGGCGACGGCGAAAGCGACGACGACAGCGACGGCGAAAGCGACGACGACAGCGACGGCGAAAGCGACGACGACAGCGACGGCGAAAGCAGAGATTCCTTCTCCTTCTTCACTCCCACTGACTCGTCTCTCTACTATCTGGATCTGGCATCACGGGGAAGGTTTGTGGCAGGCCACCGCCTTTCTCATTGCCAAAGGGTCTCGGTTGTGCCGCTGTCGGTGTTGATGATATCCCTACAAATGCGTCAGACAACTTGCCGTCGCTTGGGCTAAGATCCTGGATACAGCTATTAGCATCGTCTTCTTCATCTTCAACGATGGTGAGGATAGAGGAACCCTGAGAGCTGATGGAGCTGGCGGCCTTGAGGAATGCTTCTTCGATGGCTTCAGGGGAAAGAGCGTAGTCCTCTAGGCCTGCATCTTTGAGCCTCGGTGGTCAAATCATCTTCAGCAGCCCTTTATCCTCGGTTGCTTCCATCCTCCTCGTAACCCTAACCTTTACCCTGTCGGTTGCTTCCATCCTCCTCGTGCCGCTGTCGGTGTTGATTTAGATCCCAAAATCGTGTTCAGCTTACTCCTCTTTTCTTGGGTTAGGGTTTCAATTGGAGAGTGATCTGGTCTGGTTTATCAAATCCATCGGTGGTCGAGACTTGAAGTCGGACATAACCTACCGTCTCTTGCATCTCCTCATCTGATCTCTCCCTTTCTTGCTCTCAATAGTTTGCAAACCCTCTCTTCCTTCTACATCATCTCTGCATCAACCTTCGGACCCGCCACCGCCCACCCATTAGTGATGATCAGTATGCATATGCACAAATAAATGGCATAAAACAAAAAAGAAACTTGGGTTCGAAGGAGCAAATGTTCACCTAGGATTTGAAGCTATAGCAACTATGGAATCAATTCTAGGGCTTATGACTTGGGCAGTAATTTTTCTGCAACTCACATTTCCTAAGTTCGATTGAGATGCATCCGTCAAATACCGTTGCCACTGCCGCTGCTTTGAATAACCGCCGGTGGTCTAATAACTACGTTTTGGAAATAGCAACTTATTGTAAGGGTATTTTTGGTACTTCGTATTTCATAAGGGCATTTTGGTACTTAAAATAAAATATAATTACTGATATAAGCAAATAAGGTATATTCCTTAACTGTGACTGACGGTAGGGGGTCTGAGTCTAATTTGGTGAAATAGAGGGGGTGTTCTTATAATTTTGGCATTCTCCAGGGGGTGGCATTGTAAATTACCCTAAAATTAAATGACAGAAATGTAAAGGTGCCGACCCCGGCAATTTAAAAGCAGTACAATTGGCCCTCTTGAATATACCACTGAGGTTGTCGACTATCCTAATGACCAACCGGGCATATGTCTAACTGCCACAGTGACCCGATAACCATGACCACTGGTTCCCCCCAAGTGATAACCCAACACCTCAACCCCTATTGGGAAGGGTTGTAGCACAGGGAATGATAATCCTAAACCTCATGCTTCTACATGACAAAGTACGATTGCATAATGCCATCGCGTCCCATACCATGGGCCACCAATGCACTCGTTTTCAAACCGACTACGACGTCTAGTCTAATAATGCATCATGCACAGTAATCCAACCATTCATCATATAAGCACATCAATCATTTAGCATTGAAAATGTAAAACACAACACATATATCATAAATCATTTGTTTAGAATGCACAAGTAATGCATGTGAATGTCATACGAGGGTGACTAATCTACACATAATTTGCATGATGACATGGCTAGTCTAGATACAATTTAATGATGCAAAAACACACATTAAAATAAAGTCAAATGTCCTCTCCCCACTTACTTGTTGTGTACAAAAGCTCACATTCGGTACAGGTGAGATCCGGCATGAGAAATGTAAGTTTTTAGTGAAACCTATCATAAGCGAATGAGGTTAGCATTTCACCACTTTGGAGTAAAAAATAATGAGGTTTGATATTTAAATCATGTTTAAAATCATAAAATAAAGTTTCCCGCCCGTTTTGGGCCCATTCGGGCTCAAAAATCTAACTAGTGGGCCAACAGGTGGGCCAGACAGCCCACCAGTCTTCGCCCACCTGTTCAATAGGCAGGCCAAATAGCCCACTGGTCTTCGCCCACCGGTTCAACAAGCGGGCTAGATAGCCCACCGGTCCTTGCCCACTTATTAGAATTAAGGTTCTGCCCCAATAGGTGGGCCCCTACAGGTGGGCGGGTTCGCCCACCGGTCTTCGCCCAGCTGTTGGAATTAAGGTTCTGCCCTAATAGGTGGGCCCCTACAGGCGGGCGGGTTCGCCCGTCCGTCTTCGCCCACCTGTTGCTACGAAAATTGGTTTTCTCTCTTAAAACACTCCTCAACCAACCGTGGGAAAACCAAATGGGGCTATTCCAATCACATTTTCCACATATCTAAGGTCTTATAAGATGATTCTAACCTAGATCTAAGTTAAATTTAAGGATTGAAAAGCAATCTTACCTTCTTTGCTCAAGAACTCTTCCAAAACCCCAAAATCACCTCTTAAACTCAAGAAATCACCAATGCTTCTCAAATCTGGCAAACACTTCTTTAAAACCTTCAAAATCAACACATAAACCATCTATTAAACCTTAGATTCATCATCTCAAGTGGGATTAACAAGATTTCAAGGAACTCTACCCAAGTCAAGGGTTTCACTTGGGGTTTTGTGAAAGTTTAAGAAGTATAGCCTTCACGCACCTCAAGTCATAGGTCTCGTGTTGGGGATCACTTTTCCGGTGCCAGAATGAGAAGATCAAACCTCAGTGTTGCTTAAAATCATTTCTTCCTCTTTTTCTTTTCCTTTCTTCTTCTTCGTTCTCTTTTCATCCTTTATTTTCTCTCTCTTCCTTACTTTTCTCACCCACTCTTTAAGGCATTAAATGAGAAAAAGGAAAAACAATTAGTACTATTTATAATAGACAATATTTAGTAAGCACATGGGTGGGTCACACTGGTGGGCGGGTTCCTCACCTATGACTGCCCACCTGTTGGTCAAAACTTAGCCAAACAATTGAGATTTCGATGGAATTCGACTCTTAGCATGTATCTCACTCTCGGCACAAGATATATAATAAGTATACACTTTATGATATGGCTACATACTAGCATTACCCGTACATGGCCTTATGATACGTGCATGTACACGGCTTGGGTACACCCGTCTCCTCTGGTACTGACTCGGACTTATCTAGCCAACCTATGTTACCCGCCTCAACCCTCTCTGGTTCGGGTCCTGCATTGTTAAACCTGGTCAACCGTGTAAGTAAACCAGGTTTAAAAGTAGGGTATCACAAAGATACTGCATTTGTGATCCTGGAGGGTTAGGCTGATTAGATATGGGTGTTCAATGCCGCATACCTTGGCTAATTTTGGCAGGGTGCGACAAAACCAAACACCTTCAATAAGGTAGAATCAGGACTATTGAAATACATTCTATAGAATCCTTCAATCAAACGAGCCTATGTTTTCTAAGTCTAACCACCAACTTTCTTGTTTTTCACTTTCAATTCCATCCGAACCAGTTACTCCTCTTCCTATTCTATTGATCAGAAGCATTCAGCAAGAAAACCAAAACTCTATCTTGTCTACGATCAACGATGGTCGTAGATCAGCTTACTCAAATAGGGGCTCCAGAGGGAGTAGTACCTTGTAAGAAACCTGACCCTGGGAAATGGCCACCGTCTTGTGACCAGTGTTGCTTGGGTTCTATCTTTTCCCAAGCGTTGCAAAGGCTCTAAAGAAATAGTGTGATGAGCATCTTTCCTATCTCTAGGGCTCACTTTCTTCATAGGCATATCCAATCTTGTATAAATCCTAACAAAAAAAATACATCTTATAATACATTTGAGCACAAATAATCTTGATTTTCACAAAAGATTCTATCTTAATCAAGTTGATTTGTCTTGGAGCTCTTCTTGTCTTTCATGGTCACAGACAACCGGAGCTTTTTATAGTTGACCATCTGTAACAATTCTTCATCAGCTCAACATGCTTTCTTTCACTCCATAGGATTGTCCTCTCTAATTGGGTTATACTATTCTTATATATCATCAGCACACATGTTAGAACATCCAAACAATGGGTTTCATAACCAAAACATATTTGGCAAAATTAAAGAATCCTTTGGATTCAACACACACACACACACACACACACACATACTTGTAAAATATGCACATGAAAATGCACATGTGGTCTTATGTTAGGAAGAGAGAAGGAGGCAACCAATGACTATTGATAGTTCATTTAAATTTTTCTACTAGCAAGGGAAACTGATGACTATTAACTGCTGCATTATCAACGGTAGTTCAATGTATAACCTACATTAGAATCTAGACAACATGATCTCTTTTTGTAGTTATTATTATACTACATTACACGTTAAGGTGAGTATGTTTTCCTTAATTTTTTTGAAAATGAAGAACACTCAGCAGTTCACTGCAAAATAGCTTATAACAAGATCCATCTATGGAATTTTCTTAATAAAATATTCAAATAATTAAAATATTATAATATTTCTTATGAAATTGAAGAATTTCATCTTTGAAACCACCACTTTCTATTTCCTTCTTCTTGCAGAAGACCTAAAGGTTGAAGCCATTGACTAAAAAAAAAACAAAAAACAAAAACAAAACAAAAATAACAAGGTATTAAAGAAAATTCTTGCAAAATCATAGTAACTTTCTAATAAAAGGATATTTCAATTTGTAGACAAAAGTGAAAGAGAATCGTTACATTTTTTTTTTATTACACACAACAACAAAATTACAAGTGGTACTTGCACATTCTGAAATTTTGCTAAGTTTAATGCCATTGCCATTCTTTGTGTTCTCTAGAGCACAACCTGGGGAGGACGAGGAGTCAAAGAGGAAGCCTTACAATGTAAAACTAAAAATAACCAAGAATGACATATTTTAGAAAATTGCATTGAGTTTCATGGTGACAGCACTAAGGGAGAAAAAAGCGTTTTAAAAAGGGAAGAAAATTGGAGAGTGTGATAGATGAAGAGGGAGAGTTAGAGGAACACAAAACCCCTTACCTTGAAAGAAGATAGTAGTCATTAATGATGAACCAAAGCCATTTGGTGGAACATATCACAAATTCTTTTATGATGGATAGATAGAAGAGCACAAAACCTGTAAAGAAGAACAACTCTCATTAATGGCAATCCAAAGCCGTTTGGAGAGAGAGAGGGAGAAGTTACCAAGGATACTTCAATGGAGGGCGCTCTACGACGTATTCTTCAATTAGAGTTGTTTAAGAGAGAGAGAGAGAGAGAGAAGACATATGGGTACCAAAAACATTAGAAGGAAAAAAGGAAAATTTACCAAAAAAGTAAACTACAAAATAAAAAGGAAAAAAAATTTACCAAAAAAGAAAAACTATCTTATAGCCCTATTATCTACCGTGGATTATATACCAAATCTAACAAAAAAAAAATATTATTTACCAAAAAAATTCTCTCTTCCTAACACTCTTACTCTTTGACTATATTATTGGTTTTTAAGAGATTTGTTAATTTTTACCATCTTAAGGGGAGAAAGGAGAGTATAGAGAGAAGGGAGATCGTAGGCAAGGGGAGAGTTTGGGAAAGAGAAGGAAAGAGAAGATATTCTCTATGAATTCACATTCCTAAATTCTTTCTTTGCAATTCTCTCTTTGACTTTATTATGGAGATTTATTTTTTTTTTAATAATTATGGAGAGATTTACAAGAGAGAGAGAGAGAGAGAGAGAGAGAGAGAGAGAGAGAGAGAGAGAGAGAGATGATGATGATGACTATGGAGATCTTAAGGGGAGAGAGATAATTTGGAGATCTTAAAGGGAGAAAAGAGATAATAGAGACGAGCGAAGATCGTGGGCAAGAGAAGAAAACAGAAAATATGGAAAGAGATTTACAAAAAAAAATATGGAGAGAGAGAGAGAGAATTATGGAGATCTTAAAGGGAGAGAGAGGAGGGGAGATTGTGGCCAAGGAGAGAGTTTGGGAGAGAAGGAAATAGAAGATATTCTCTACCAACTCACGTTCCTAAATTCTCTCTTCCCAATTCTCTTTTTGACTATTATGAAGAGTTTTGTTTTGGTGAATAATATGGAGAGAGAGAGAGAGAGAGAGAGAGAGAGAGAGAATTATGGAGAGTTTTTTTTTTTTTTTTTTTTTTGTGAAAAATAATGGAGAGATTTGTAAAAGTAAATATATAGAGAGATATAATTATATAGAGATAATTATATGAGAGTGAGGAAAGGGAAGGATACACGAGGGGAGGAGGGTTGAGAAAGGAAGGAGTGAAAAGTTGAAGATAAACAATAGAAATAGAAATCAGGAAAATCTAGATAAAGAAATAGAAAGGATACTAACAATTTGGGAGAAATAAAAAAGAATGAAAAAAATAATAAGAAAAGAGAGATAATTTAAAGAAAAATGAAGGGTAAATTAGTCAAGAAAAAGATTAGCCACAAAGCATGAGTACATGTTTTTATATAAACTAGTAAATTTGCACGTGTGGCCAACATTTTTTTCCTTTTTTTTTTCCTTTTATTTTGGGGGGGGGGTGGGGGTCGGGCGACTCTGCACATGAAGAGTATTGATGCCCACTCGCAAATAGAGTTTTATTTTAGTTATTCTCAATAAAAATAAACATTTTTCTGTCTAGGGTAGGTAACCTCATGCCTCATGTTCAGAGAACCCTTGCCTTGCCACTCTCGCCCTTTTTTTTTTTAAGTCTATCTTTAATGTTCTCTCTCTTCGATAGTTTGTTTGATATTGTTTCATAATTTTTTTCCAAAGAGAAAAAAAAGATATACTTTCCTGATTGAAAAGTGCTCAAGCGACCTATATCATTCTGTAATTGTATAGTAGTGTAAAACTATTGCTTTCTTCTGTACATATAATAGAAGATAAACAAAATTAATTTCTCAACGGACCACAATGAAAACATCAACCAAATTTCTTCAACCACATAAGCACAACAACTCAGGGTCACAAACAAAAAGATATGGATACAATGGTTATGTTGTTCATACTAAATATTATTGGTAGTGGGATTAAAAGTAGATCACTACAACAATTGGTGGACAAATATTCAAAAAGTGAATTCATACAGTAGTCCAAGATTTTTACTTCTTCAAGAACCAAGGTATAAGAGGAAGGAGGAGATTCTGTGATGCAATCTATTCCATGCATATTGACCAGATTTTCTCTATTGCATGATTCAACCATCGAACCGTCTCTAAATCAGAAAGAACCAGAAAAAAGTAATCAGGCAATATGCTGCTAGAAAGTTGGACGCACAAGTGTAACGTTCACCATTTGGAAAGAGAAAGACGGCCCAAAAACATTGTAGAAAACTGAATTAGAAAGACCAAACAACTAAACCATACTAACAAAGATGAAAATACCCTTCTCTGATTTGCTTGTTTTCTTTCCTCGAATTGTCTCCTCGGTTCCCTCAGAGAGCAACACTCATGAACCTTTTAGAAGAGAAACAAAAGCTCATATTGGGAAAAAGAAATAAGAAGCTAGCCCAATAGCCCATTTCACAGGGGTGCTAGATTCAAGAGCAAAATTTTAATTTTCTTAGTTCCATGCTTAGTTGAAAAATCGCCTCTGAACAACGACATCTTGCCACAGAGAATCACAGACTACTTAAAATATCAAAAAAAAACTTTCATTCCCTGTCTACTACTATCGTTCAAATATTTCAATGAATCATGCATATATATACCTATAGATGCAGGAAAAAAAAAAAAAAAAAACCTATTCTTCTCCTCTTTTTCCAATCAAGCAGAAAAACAAAGTTGATGCTCTCTGATTCATCAATTGAGCATCAAAAAACCTAAAACACCAAAATTTCGATTCCCTTTGAATTGAAACTGAAATTGTGCAATCAATGCATGTATCTACATATTCAAATTCAATCATTTATTATTAGAGAGAAGAAAGGGTGAGACAGTTTGGCGGAGAGTAAAAAGAGAGAGTAGTATATCATTTATTATTAGAGAGAGGAAAGGGTGTAATGGTTTGGTGGAGAGTAAAAAAGAGTAGTAACTATGGGAAGAGAGTACGACCATGGGAGGAT